>NC_084758.1:4339476-4359476 GCF_033978785.1 Entelurus aequoreus
AATGTGGTCATCCACCACCTTTAAGGCGGTCCGTTACGTCATTTAATGTGGCCCGCCATGTTATTCAACATGATCCTCCATTTCATTTAAGGCGGTCTTCCACATCATTTTATGCGGTCTGTTACGCCATTGAAGGTGGCCCGCCATATCATTCAACATGGTCTTCCACAACATTTAAGGTGGCTAGCCAATTCATTTAAAATGGTCTTCTAACGAGGTCTGTTACGTCATTTATTGTGGCCCGCCACTTTATGTAAAGCGGTCTTCCAAGGCGGTCCGTTACGTCATTTAAATTGGCCCGCCACTTTATTTAAGGCGTTCTTCCACATCATTTTATGCGGTCTGTATTAAGTTGGCCTGCCATGTCATTCAACCTGGTCTTCCACGACATTTAACGTGGTCTGTTATGCCATTTAAGGTGGCCCGCCATGTCATTCAACTTGGTCTTCCACGACATTTAACGTGGTCTGTTATGCCATTTAAGGTGGCCCGCCATGTCATTCAACTTGGTCTTCCACGACATTTAACGCGGTCTGTTATGCCATTTAAGGTGGCCCGCCATGTCATTCAACTTGGTCTTCCACAACATTTAATGCGGTCTGTTATGCCATTTAAGGTGGCCCGCCATGTCATTCAACTTGGTCTTCCACGACATTTAACGCGGTCTGTTATGCCATTTAAGGTGGCCCGCCATGTCATTCAACTTGGTCTTCCACGACATTTAATGCGGTCTGTTATGCCATTTAAGGTGGCCCGCCATGTCATTCAACTTGGTCTTCCACGACATTTAACGCGGTCTGTTATGCCATTTAATGTGGCCCGCCATGTCATTCAACTTGGTCTTCCACGACATTTAACGTGGTCTGTTATGCCATTTAAGGTGGCCCGCCAAGTCATTCAACTTGGTCTTCCACGACATTTAATGCGGTCTGTTATGCCATTTAAGGTGGCCCGCCATATCATTCAACATGGTCTTCCACAACATTTAAGGTGGCTAGCCAATTCATTTAAAATGGTCTTCTAACGAGGTCTGTTACGTCATTTATTGTGGCCCGCCACTTTATGTAAAGCGGTCTTCCAAGGCGGTCCGTTAAGTCATTTAAATTGGCCCGCCACTTTATTTAAGGCGTTCTTCCACATCATTTTATGCGGTCTGTATTAAGTTGGCCTGCCATGTCATTCAACTTGGTCTTCCACGACATTTAATGCGGTCTGTTATGTCATTTAAGGTGGCCCGCCATGTCATTCAACTTGGCCTTCCACGACATTTAACGTGGTCTGTTATGCCATTTAAGGTGGCCCGCCATGTCATTCAACTTGGTCTTCCACAACATTTAACGTGGTCTGTTATGCCATTTAATGTGGCCCGCCATGTCATTCAACTTGGTCTTCCACAACATTTAACGTGGTCTGTTATGCCATTTAAGGTGGCCCGCCATGTCATTCAACTTGGTCTTCCACGACATTTAACGCGGTCTGTTATGTCATTTAAGGTGGCCCGCCATGTCATTCAACTTGGTCTTCCACGACATTTAACGTGGTCTGTTATGCCATTTAAGGTGGCCCGCCATGTCATTCAACTTGGTCTTCCACGACATTTAACGCGGTCTGTTATGCCATTGAAGGTGGCCCGCCATGTCATTCAACTTGGTCTTCCACGACATTTAACGTGGTCTGTTATGCCATTTAAGGTGGCCCGCCATGTCATTCAACTTGGTCTTCCACGACATTTAACGTGGTCTGTTATGCCATTTAAGGTGGCCCGCCATGTCATTCAACTTGGTCTTCCACGACATTTAACGCGGTCTGTTATGCCATTTAAGGTGGCCCGCCATGTCATTCAACTTGGTCTTCCACGACATTTAACGCGGTCTGTTATGTCATTTAAGGTGGCCCGCCATGTCATTCAACTTGGTCTTCCACGACATTTAACGCGGTCTGTTATGTCATTTAAGGTGGCCCGCCATGTCATTCAACTTGGTCTTCCACGACATTTAACGTGGTCTGTTATGCCATTTAAGGTGGCCCGCCATGTCATTCAACGTGGTCTTCCACGACATTTAATTGGCCCCCAGAGGGCAGCCGTAATTGCGAGGTGGCCCTAAAAAAAAACGAGCCCGGCCCAGAACGAGTCGGGCTCGCCCACGGCAGGTGTACCTAATGACGCGGCCCGTACATTAGTGCCCCCAGTGGTCCATTAGTGCTCCTGCGCGGCGCTGAAGAGCGGCAGGTGGGGAGGTCCGCGTTTCGCTGAAAGCTCACGCGGGTGCCGCGGAGGCGCGGGATGTCCGACCTCCGACCCCCCGCCCGGCAGGGACGCCCACGCCAGCCGGGCGAGGGCGGGCACATTTCCCCCGAGCCAACCCGCTTCATGTTCATGTTAGCGTGTGGAAAAGAAGACGGAGTTTGATTCCAGGCAGGAAAATGGAGCACTTTGAACAATTGTCTTGAAATATTGATTTTTCTCCTTTTACCAAAAACTTGTTTTTTTCCCTCCCTCCCTCTCCGTGTTTCCTCGCCGCTTCCTGTTTCCCGCCGGCAGTTAATTGCGCCGAGCTCCTTTGTGCTTTCCGCTACGAGGCCGCCGCCGCCGCCGCGCTCCTCCTCTAAATATTACATGAGCGCCCGAGTAAGCGTTGTTGTTCTTTGGCCCATCAACTATTCACGCCGCCTAAGTGAGGTGCACCATGGGAAAGGAGTGCGGGAGAATACACCCGACCCCCCCCCCCCCATCCCCCCTCCCCCGCACTCTGCCGAGGAGGAAGTCGGAGCAAAACGCGGCGTTCATGCTAACGAGTTGGTTGGATGAGATTTCCCTTCAAAGGAGGAGACTCGGGAGGAATGGCCTCCTCAAACTTGCACGTCTTTTTTCTTCTTCTTCAACTTCCTTAAAACTATTTAAACACCCGCTTTTAAAACACTGCCGGAACGACAAAGCAGTACAACTTTTTACCGCTGCGTCAATATTTGCTATACGAGATCTCATATTCTTACAACCTACATTTTTTTCCTACACTTTGAACCCTGCGGCTTATAAAACGATGCGGCGGATTTACAAATGTTTTCTTGGCGTGACGGCCATATTGCAAAAAAATTATATTATATATGTATATAAGTATATATATATTTATATACATACACATATATTTATATACATACACATAATTGTGTGTGTGTATATATATATATATATATATATATATATATATATATATATATATATATATATATATATATATATATATATATATATATATATATATATTCATTTAACAGCACTAATATGTATAAATGTATTTTTGTATATTCTTACAACCTACATTTTTTTCCTACACTTTGAACCCTGCGGCTTATAAAACGACGCGGCGGATTTACAAATGTTTTCTTGGCGTGACGGCCATATTGCAAAAAAATTATATTATATATGTATATAAGTATATATATATTTATATACATACACATATATTTATATACATACACATAATTGTGTGTGTATGTATATATATATATATATATATATATATATATATATATATATATATATATATATATATATATATATATATATATATATATATATATATATATATATATATATATATATATTCATTTAACAGCACTAATATGTATAAATGTATTTTTGTATATTCTTACAACCTACATTTTTTTCCTACACTTTGAACCCTGCGGCTTATAAAACGACGCGGCGGATTTACAAATGTTTTCTTGGCGTGACGGCCATATTGCAAAAAAATTATATTATAAATGTATATAAGTATATATATATTTATATACATACACATATATTTATATACATACACATAATTGTGTGTATATATATATATATATATATATATATATATATATATATATATATATATATATATATATATATATATATATATATATATATATATATATGTATTTTAAAACTTAATTTGACGAACATGAAGAAGTCTTTAAATATTGAACATGTTGCTGATTGTATTTCAGTTTAATAGAAGCACGTAAACCAAAGCTAACATTTCTCCGGCATCGTGCGCACACACACACACACACACACTGAACAAACGCACCCACACACACTGAACACACACCCACTTTAAACAGTCTAATAAGTCAAAGTGGCGGCGAGCAGACGGTGCATGAATACCAAATGCAGGCTAATTGATGAGCTAATTTATGCAATAAGCAGTATTTTCTTAATCACAGTAATTTATTGGCTAAATGTTTTTTTAGGAGCGGGCTGATTGACGGGCGTGTTTGCGGGTCAGACAGCGAGACTGCATTTGGGAGTATTTAGATGCCATGTTCCAGGGACAAAAACTAAATTAATGAAAACAAAGTATATATCTATTAAAAAAAATAACGAGGGATCAACAAATAATACATTAAAAAAATAATAATATAATTAATAATTATGGTTACTTGTTACTTTACCCAAAAAGTAATTGAATTACTAACAGAATTATGAATTAATTACTAAGGTAAGTAATTTATGAATTCAAATTATAGTCATACGCATGTGGGAGATGTTTAATACAACAGCACAGTGTGCAGAGTCTGTGCTTTTTAAAGGCGGGGCCTGTTGCCTAGTGACATATGACGTCATCCAGGGTTTCAACGGATCTGTGTTTGTTAGCTTTAGCAGTTAGCAGCGCACATATATATATATATATATATATATATATATATATATATATATATATATATATATATATATATATATATATATATATATATATATATATACACGTTAGGTCAGGAAAAAACACAGAGGCTATTTCATCCCTACAAGCCTGTTTTACAGGTTTCCCTGCTCGTCAGGGGATTTGATAAAAAAATTATATAAAATCCCCTATATATATATATATATATATATATATATATATATATATATATATGTATATATATATATGTACATATATATATATGTATATATATATATATATATATATATATATATATATATATATATATATATATATATATATATATACATATATATATATATATATATATATATATATATATATATATATATATATATATATATATATATATATATATATATAGGGGATTTTATATAATTTTTTTATCAAATCCCCTGACGAGCAGGGAAACCTGTAAAACAGGCTTGTAGGGATGAAATAGCCTCTGTGTTTTTTCCTGACCTAACGTGTATATATATATATATATATATATATATATATATATATATATATATATATATATGTTCACAGCATCAACATATTGAGGCTGACTTCCTGTCGAGGTGAAAGTGATATTTTGTTCTCCACAGCCTGACAAAGATGTTGCAGAGCAGTTTAGGACTTGTAAAAAAGTGATGAGAAGTTGAAGTCGTCAGGTTGAGGAACGCCAGTCCAAACATTTGAGCAATTATGGATGAGAGATGAATGCATGAAGATGGAGGACTGCAGCGTGTCAAGGACTTTGTTACAAAAAGGGGGAGAAGGAACACGGACCTTTTAGCGATGGTTCTCCGAGGTGAAACGCTTGGAGCTGGGGAGCAAAGGCTGCTGGGTAAATAAAAGGAGTAAATGGACAAGTCTTGTCAGCGCATTAAAGATGCAGCGGTGCCACACTGGAGCTGACACGCAGACACCAGCTTCTAGCAGCAAGGACAAGAAGGAGGGAGAAAGATGGAGGAGATGTTCCTCACATCTCCTCCTCACAGCTTTAAGACCTGTGTGACCTCTGACCTGTCAAAACTAGAACCCTAGTCTCCCAACGTCTGCATGAAGGTTCCTCTCCTGGTGCTAGATGTTCTCATGGAGCACCTGCACCTGTCTGACATGTTGTGGTCAGGTTAAAGATGAAGAAACACTGCTACTCTCTTATTTTACAGGAAATGTTGCATAGTGAATGTCTCTTATTTTGAAAGCAAATGTCCCTTATTTTCCAGTAAATGTCTATTTTTCCCCTAGTACATTTCCCTTATTTTCCAGTATTTTGTTTTTTTCAAAGTTTCGGGTAAATGTCTCTTATTTTGCAGCTTTTTAAAAAATATTTTCTTTTCAATTTCTCTTATTTTCCAGTACATTTTTCATATTTTTTATTGAATGTCTCCTATTTAAAAGCAAATTCCTTTATTTTCCAGTAAATGTCTCCTTTTCCCCTGGTAAACTTTCCTTATTTTCCAGTATTTAAAAAAAAAAAAAAGGTTTTGTGTAAATGTCTGTTATTTTTCAGCTTTTTAAAAAAATATATTTTATTTTCAGTTTCTCTCATTTTCTAGTACATTTGAAATTGAATGTCTCCTATTTAAAAGCAAATTTCCCTTATTTTCCAGTAAATGTCTTTTTTTCCCCTAGTTATTTTTCCAGTATTTAAAAAAAAAAGTTTTGTGTAAATGTCTCTTATTTTCCTTCTTTTCAAAAAATATTTTCTTTTAAATTTCTCTTATTTTCCAGTACATTTTTCATATTTTTTATTGAATGTCTCCTATTTAAAAGCAAATTTCTCTTATTTTCCAGTAAATGTCTCTTTTTCCCCAAGTAAATTTCCCCTATTTTCCAGTATTTAAAAAAAAAGGTTTTGAGTAAATGTCTCTTATTTTCCAGCTTTTTTAAACATATTTTCTTATCAATTTATCTTATTTTACAGTACATTTTTCACATGTTGTACTGAATGTCTCTTATTTAAAAGCAAATGTCTCTTATTTTCCAGTAAATGTCTCTTTTCCCCCTAGTAAATTTCCCTTATTTTCCAGTATTTTTAAAAAAAAGGTTTCGTGTAAATGTCTCTTATTTTTCAGCTTTTGAAAAATATTTTATTTTCAATGTCTCTTATTTTCCAGTACATTTTTCACATTTTTTAATGAATGTCTCTTATTTTGAAGTCAAATTTCCCTTATTTTCCAGTAAATGTCTCTTTTTCCTCTAGTAAATTTCCCTTATTTTCCAGTATTTTTTTGTTTAAGTTTCGGGTAAATGTCTCTTATTTTCCAGCTTTTTAAAAAATATTTTATTTTCAATTACTCTTATTTTCCAGTACATTTTTCATATTTTTTTATTGAACGTCTCCTATTTAAAAGCAAATTTCCCTTATTTTCCAGTAAGTGTCTCTTTTTCCCCTAGTAAATTTCCCTTATTTTCCTGTAAAAAAAAATTAATGTTTCGGGTAAATGTCTCTTATTTTCCAGCTTTTTAAAAAATATTTTATTTTCAATTTCTCTTATTTTCCAGTACAATTTTCACATTTTTTAATTGAATGTCTCTTATTTTGAAAGCACATTTCCCTTATTTTCCAGTAAATGTCTATTTTCCCCTTATAAATGTCCCTTATTTTCCAGTATTTTTTTTAAAGTTTTGAATAAATGTCTCTTATTTTCCAGCTTTTTAGGAAATATTTTCTTTTCAATTTCTCTTATTTTCCAGTACATTTTTCATATTTTTAATTGAATGTATCCTATTTAAAAGCAAATGTCCCTTATTTTCCAGTAAATGTCTCTTTTTCCCCTAGTAAATGTCCCTTATTTTCCAGTATTTAAAAAAAAAAGTTTTGAGTAAATGTCTCTTATTTTCCAGCTTTTTAAAAAATATTTTCTTTTCAATGTATCTTATTTTCCATTTTTCACGTTCTATTGAATGGCTCTTATTTAAAAGCAAATTGCCTTATTTTCCAGTAAATGTCTCTTTTTCCCCTAGTAAATTTCCCTCATTTTCCAGTATTTTTAAAAAAGGTTTCGTGTAAATGTCTCTTATTTTTCAGCTTTTTAAAAATATATTTTCCTTGAAATTTGTCTTATTTTCCAGTACATTTTTCATACTTTAGATTTTATGTCTCTTATTTAAAAGCAAATGTCCCTTATTTTCCAGTAAATTCCTATTTTTCCCCTAGTAAACTTCCTTTATTTTCCAGTATTTTTAAATACATAAATAAAACTGTTGTGAAACAAACAAAATAAATGAAATAAAAATGTTGTGGAACAAAATAAATGAAATACAAATGTTGTGGAACAAAATAAATGAAAAGTGTTGTGGAACAAAATAAATGAAATAAGAATGTTAGGAACAAAATAATTGAAATAAAAATGTTGTGGAACAAAATAAATGAAAAGTGTTGTGGAACAAAATAAATACATTAAAAAAGTTGTGGGAAGAAATAAATGAAAAGTGTGGAACAAAATAAATATATGAAAATTGTTGTGGAACAAAATAAATAAATAAAAAATGTTGTGGAACAAAATAAATAAATTAGAAATGTTGTGTAACACACCGACACCTGCGACATTTCTGCAGCAGGGCGGAGGGAAGGCAAAGAGAGGAAAGCAAATAATTGGCGTCCTTCATGTCGCCATCTGATGCTCTCAGCCTTCTTCTTTCACTACAAAAACAACTTCCTGCTTTTACCACTATCCTTCCTGTTTGCCACATCAAGGACAAGGAGAGAGCTGAAGAATCATGTTCAACTCATTATATGAGCTGTCAATCAAAAAGACACAAAGACCCTTTCTAATAGTCATCAAAGTGTAACCTCCTTTCAAACAGCTGTCAATCAAATACAGCTGCTGTGCTGTCAATTTGAAACGCCCCTTAAAACTATCATCAGTCAACTTAGACACGCCCCTCAGCTGCAGTCAATCAACCAGTCACACGTCTCGTGTCCGTCAATCAAGCACAGACACGCCCCCTTCAAGTGATTAAACACACCTCTTTTAGCTGATGCAGTTTCAGCCACGCCCCTTCCAATCAGCTGTCAATCAAATATGTCAATCAACCGTGAACACGCCTATTTGTTAGATGATATAAGATCAATTAGATAAAATAGGGTTTGCCGGAGATAAAAATGGACAATTTCCAGGAAAATTGTGGGAATTAACTTGAAAAGAAAAAAACATTTTCTGTAAAATGAGATACATTTACTGATAAAAAGATACAATTACAAAAAAATAAGAGAAATTCAAAGTAAACAATGGGACATTTTCTGGAAAATCAGATACACTTACTGAAAAATAAGATACATTTACTAGAAAATAAGTGAAATTTAATGAAAAAAGGAGACTTCTGGAAAATTATGGACATTTTTTGGAAAATTAGAGAAATTTTCTGGAAATTTTGGAACATTTACTGGAAAATAAGTACAATTTACTGGAAAATGAGTAACGTTCACTGGACAACAAAGGACATTTTCTGGAAAATTAGGAAAGTTTACTCAAAAGAAAGAGACATTTTCTGGAAAATAAGATGCATTTACTGTTAAATAAGACACATTTACTGGTAAAAAAAACAAACAAGAATTCCTGGAAAATGAAATACATTTGACAACAACAAAATATTTTTTTGAAGAATTGGGGAAATTTACTTGAAAAAAGTACAATATACTGGAAAATAAGAGACATTTCCTGGAAAATAAGATATATTTACAGATAAATAACACACTTTTACTGGTAAAAAAGGAAAATTTACTGAAAAAAATCAATTTTCTAGAAAATTAGTTACATTTGACAACAAAAAAATATTTTTTGGAGAGAATTGGGGAAATTTACTGGAAAATAAGAGACATTTTCTGGCACAAAAAGGATCCAGTTACTGATTTAAAAAAAGATACATTCATAGAAAAAAAAGAGACATTTTCTTAAAAATAAAATGTATTTGCTCAAAAGAAAGAGACACTTTTCTTAAAAATGAGGGAAAGTTACTGGAAAGTTAGTCAAATTTAATGGAAAATAAAAGACATTTTCTAGAAAATAAGATACATGTACTGATAAATAATATATAAATTTACCGATATATAAGAAACATTTTCTGGGAAAAAATAAATAAAAAATTAATTTACCGATAAATAAGATACATTTACTGGTAAATAATATAAGTTTACCGGTAAATCATAGACATTTTCTGAAAAACTATTTCAATTTACTGATAAATTAGACACATTTACTGTTAAATAATATACATTTACTGGTAAATAGAAAAAATGTACTGGTAAATAAGAGACATATCCTGAAAAATAAGAAAAATCTGCTTGAAAAAGAGACCATTTTCTGGAGGATAAGATACATTTACTAGAAAATAAGGGACATTTACTTGAAAGGAAGAGACATTTTTCTGGAAAATAAGATATATTTACTGATAAATAATATAAATGTACCGATATATAAGAAACATTTTCTGGGAAAAAATAAATAAAAAATAAATTTACCGATAAATAAAATACATTTACCGGTAAATCATAGACATTTTCTGAAAAACTATTTCAATTTACTGATAAATTAAGACACATTTGTTGTTAAATAATATACATTTACTGGTAAATAACATACATTTACTGGTAAATAAGATACATTTACTGGTAAATAATTAACATATACTGACAAATAAGATACATTTACTGGTAAATAGGAAACATGTACTGGTAAATAAGAGACATATCCTGAAAAAAAAAGAAAAATCTGCTTGAAAAAGAGACAATTTTCTGGAGGATAAGATACATTTACTAGTAAATAAGGGAAATTTACTTGAAAGGAAGAGACATTTTCCTGGAAAATAAGATATATTTACTGATAAATAATATAAATGTACCGATATATAAGAAACATTTTCTGGAAAAAATTAATAAAAAATAAATTTACCGATAAATAAGATACATTTACTGGTAAATAATATAAGTTTACCGGTAAATCATAGACATTTTCTGAAAAACTATTTCAATTTACTGATAAATTAGACACATTTACTGTTAAATAATATACATTTACTGGTAAATAAGATACATTTACTGGTAAATAGAAAAAATGTACTGGTAAAAAAGAGACATCTCCTGAAAAATAAGAAAAATCTGCTTGAAAAAGAGACCATTTTCTGGAGGATAAGATACATTTACAAGAAAATAAGGGAAATTTACTTGAAAGGAAGAGACATTTTTCTGGAAAATAAGATATATGTACTGATAAATAATATAAATTTACCGGTATATAAGAAACATTTTCCGGAAAAAAATAAAAAAATAAATAAATGTACCGATAAAAAAGATACATTTACTGGTAAATAATATACGTTTACCGGTAAATCATAGACATTTTCTGAAAAACTATTTAAATTTACTGATATATAAGAGACATTGCCTGGTAAATAATTAACATATACTGACAAATAAGATACATTTACTGGTAAATAGAAAAAATGTACTGGTAAATAAGAGACATATCCTGAAAAAAAAGAAAAATCTGCTTGAAAAAGAGACAATTTTCTGGAGGATAAGATACATTTACTAGAAAATAAGGGAAATTTACTTGAAAGGAAGAGACATTTTCCTGGAAAATAAGATATATTTACTGATAAATAATATAAATTTACCGATATATAAGAAACATTTTCTGGGAAAAAATAAATAAAAAATTAATTTACCGATAAATAAGATACATTTACTGGTAAATAATATAAGTTTACCGGTAAATCATAGACATTTTCTGAAAAACTATTTAAATTTACTGATAAATTAAGACACATTTATTGTTAAATAATATACATTTACTGGTAAATAAAATACATTTACTGGTAAATAGAAAAAATGTACTGGTAAATAAAAGACATATCCTGAAAAAAAAGAAAAATCTGCTTGAAAAAGAGAACATTTTCTGGAGGATAAGATACATTTACTAGAAAATAAGGAACATTTACTTGAAAGGAAGAGACATTTTTCTGGAAAATAAGATATATTTACTGATAAATAATATAAATGTACCGATATATAAGAAACATTTTCTGGGAAAAAATAAATAAAAAATAAATTTACCGATAAATAAGATACATTTACTGTTAAATAATATAAGTTTACCGGTAAATCATAGACATTTTCTGAAAAACTATTTCAATTTACTGATAAATTAGACACAT
Source organism: Entelurus aequoreus (assembly GCF_033978785.1). Lineage (NCBI taxonomy): Eukaryota > Metazoa > Chordata > Actinopteri > Syngnathiformes > Syngnathidae > Entelurus > Entelurus aequoreus. The sequence goes on from NC_084758.1 coordinate 4,351,338, forward strand.
TTACTGTTAAATAATATACATTTACTGGTAAATAAGATACATTTACTGGTAAATAGAAAAAATGTACTGGTAAATAAGAGACATATCCTGAAAAATAAGAAAAATCTGCTTGAAAAAGAGACCATTTTCTGGAGGATAAGATACATTTACTAGAAAATAAGGGAAATTTACTTGAAAGGAAGAGACATTTTCCTGGAAAATAAGATATATTTACTGATAAATAATATAAATTTACCGGTATATAAGAAACATTTTCTGGAAATAAATAAATAAATGAAATAATTTACTGACAAATAAGATACATTTACTGGTAAATAATATACGTTTACCGGTAAATCATAGACATTTTCTGAAAAACTATTTAAATTTACTGGTAAATAAGATACATTTACTAGTAAATAAGATACATTTACTGTTAAATAATATACATTGTCTGGTAAATAAGATACATTTACTGGTAAATAAGATACATTTACTGGTAAATAATATAAGTTTACCGGTAAATCATAGACATTTTCTGAAAATCTATTTAAATTGACTGTTAAATAAGATACATATACTGGTAAATAATATAAATTTACCGGTAAATAATAGACATTTTCTGAAAAACTATTAAAATTTACTGGTAATTAAAATACATTTACTGGTAAATAATAGACATTTACTGGTAAATAATAGACATTTTCTGAAATATAATCTAAATTTATTCATACGTAAATAAGATACATTGCCTGGTAAATAATTAACATATACTGACAAATAAGATACATTTACTGGTAAATAATTAACATATACTGACAAATAAGATACATTTACTGGTAAATAATTAACATATACTGACAAATAAGATACATTTACTGGTAAATAGGAAAAATGTACTGGTAAATAAGAGACATTTTCTGAAAAATAAGAAAAATCTGCCTGAAAAAGAGACAATTTTCTGGAGGATAAGATACATTTACTAGTAAATAAGGGAAATTTACTGGAAAATGAATGGATTGTTTCACTTCTTCACACGCCTCAGCAGCTGTCAATCAATCAAACCTCCAGTGAGTGTTGATCGACACTAAGATGATATTGATCAATCAGGACACTTCTCTTCCTCAGCTGTCAATCAATCCCATCAATCAGGTCAACAACAGGTCGACGCCACCTTACACGTGTTTGGCGAGCAGCGTCCTCGCCGTGTGACCACGTCCACTTCCTGCGGGCCATTAGCCTGACTAGCGGGCCGCTAATGGAGTCTGAAAGGACTCAGACAGACATGGCGGGTCACAAACAGACATGGCGGGGTGTCACGGTAACCGCCATCCTGTCAGCGAGACCGGGCGTTGTGTGTCAACACGCTGTCACGCCAAGTGGAAATAAAAAAGTGCATCAGGCGAAGAAGTAAAACGGGGAAAAAACAACAAATCCTTAACAGTCACAAGGATGTGACATAATGTCTCTTATTTGACACATCATTTCCCTTCATTTCCACAATGTTTACCTTTTTTTCCACCGGAATTTCCTTTATTTTGAACACAATCTCCAGAATGTGTTCCTTATTTTCCAGTAATCTTGTATTATTATAGAGAACATTTTCCAGTTTTTTATTTTTAATATTAAGTAACTTTTCCCTATTTTTTTCCAGAACATTTAATTAAATTTCCCAAAAATGTTCCTCAATGTATTTCCCTTTTCTCCCCCAAGTGATGGTATCCTGTTTTTCAGAAAATTTCCAACATTTTCTAGTACATTTCCCATTTTTCCCTTTTTACAGTAAATATTCTCCACTTTCATGCAAATGTCCCTTATGTTTATAATAAGTGTTCCTTATTTTCCCAGAGAAGTTCACTTGTTTTACAATAAATGATGTCAATTATCCAGGAAATGTCCCTTATTTTCCTGAAAATGTCCCTTATTTTCTGGAAAATGTCCCTTATTTTCCAGAAAATGTCTCTTATTTTCAAGAAAATGTCCCTTATTTTCCAGAAAATGTCCCTTATTTTCCAGAAAATGTTTCTTATTTTCCAGAAAATGTTCCTTATTTTCCTGAAAATGTCCCTTATTTTCCTGAAAATGTCCCTTATTTTCCAGAAAATGGCCCTTATTTTCCAGAAAATGTCTCTTATTTTCAAGAAAATGTCCCTTATTTTCCGGAAAATGTCCCTTATTTTCCAGAAAATGTTTCTTATTTTCCAAAAAATTTTCCTTATTTTCCTGAAAATGTCCCTTATTTTCCAGAAAAATGTCCCTTGTTTTCCAGAAAATGTCCCTTGTTTTCCAGAAAATGTCCCTTGTTTTCCAGAAAATTTCCCTTATTTGCCCAAAAAATTCCCTTATTTTCCAGAAAATGTTTTTAATTTTCAAATGAATTTCCCTTATTATTATTATTGTTTTTATTAAATACGCCTTATCAGCAAATGTATTTCCAACTAAATGTTCCTGAATTTCCACAAAATGTATACTATCAATAAAATGTCCCTTATTTTCCAGAAAATGTTTCTTATTTTCCAGAAAATGTTCCTTATTTTCCGGAAAATGTCCCTTATTTTCCAGAAAATGTCCCTTGTTTTCTAGAAAATGTCCCTTGTTTTCCAGAAAATGTACCTTGTTTTCCAGAAAATTTCCCTTATTTGCCAAAAAAATTCCCTTATTTTCCAGAAAATGTTTTTAATTTTCAAATGAATTTCCCTTATTATTATTATTGTTTTTATTAAATACGCCTTATCAGCAAATGTATTTCCAACTAAATGTTCCTGAATTTCCACAAAATGTATACTATCAATGAAATGTCCCTTATTTTCCAGAAAATGTTTCTTATTTTCCAAAAAATGTTCCTTATTTTCCAGAAAATGTCCCTTATTTTCCAGAAAATGTCCCTTGTTTTCCAGAAAATGTCCCTTGTTTTCCAGAAAATGTCCCTTGTTTTCCAGAAAATGTCCCTTATTTGCCAAAAAAATTCCCTTATTTTCCAGAAAATGTTTTTAATTTTCAAATTAATTTCCCTTATTATTATTGTTTTTATTAAATATGCCTTATCAGCACATGTATTTCCAACTAAATGTTCCTAAATTTCCACAAAATGTGTACTATCAATAAAATGTCCCTTATTTTCCAGAAAATGTTTATTATTTTCCAGAAAATGTTCCTTATTTTCCGGAAAATGTCCCTTATTTTCCAGAAAATGTCCCTTGTTTTCCAGAAAATGTCCCTTGTTTTCCAGAAAATTTCCCTTATTTGCCAAAAAATTTCCCTTATTTTCCAGAAAATGTTTTTAATTTTCAAATGAATTTCCCTTATTATTATTGTTTTTATTAAATACGCCTTATCAGCAAATGTATTTCCAACTAAATGTTCCTGAATTTCCACAAAATGTATACTATCAATGAAATGTCCCTTATTTTCCAGAAAAAGTTTCTTATTTTCCAGAAAATGTCCCTTGTTTTCCAGAAAATGTCCCTTGTTTTCCAGAAAATTTCCCTTATTTGCCAAAAAAATTCCCTTATTTTCCAGAAATTTTTTTTTATTTTCAAATGAATTTCCCTTATTATTATTGTTTTTATTAAATACGCCTTATCAGCAAATGTATTTCCAACTAAATGTTCCTTATTTTCCAGAAAATGTTCCTTATTTTCTGGAAAATGTCCCTTATTTTCCAGAAAATGTCCCTTGTTTTCCAGAAAATGTCCCTTGGTTTCCAGAAAATGTCCCTTGTTTTCCAGAAAATTTCCCTTATTTGCCAAAAAATTTCCCTTATTTTCCAGAAAATGTTTTTAATTTTCAAATGAATTTCCCTTATTATTATTGTTTTTATTAAATACGCCTTATCAGCACATGTATTTCCAACTAAATATTCCTGAATTTCCACAAAATGTATACTATCAATGAAATGTCCCTTATTTTCCAGAAAATGTTTCTTATTTTCCAGAAAATGTTCCTTATTTTCCGGAAAATGTCCCTTATTTTCCAGAAAATGTCCCTTGTTTTCCAGAAAATGTCCCTTGTTTTCCAGAAAATGTTCCTTATTTTCCAGAAAATGTCCCTTATTTTCCTGAAAATGTCCCTTATTTTCCGGAAAATGTCCCTTATTTTCCAGAAAATGTCTCTTATTTTCAAGAAAATGTCCCTTATTGTCCAGAAAATGTCCCTTTTCCAGAAAATGTTTCTTATTTTCCAGAAAATGTTCCTTATTTTCCGGAAAATGTCCCTTATTTTCCAGAAAATGTCCCTTGTTTTCCAGAAAATGTCCTTTGTTTTCCAGAAAATTTCCCTTATTTGCCAAAAAAATTCCCTTATTTTCCAGAAAATGTTTTTAATTTTCAAATTAATTTCCCTTATTATTATTGTTTTTATTAAATACGCCTTATCCCTTATTTTCCAGAAAATGTTTCTTATTTTCCAGAAAATGTTCCTTATTTTCCAGAAAATGTCCCTTATTTTCCAGAAAATGTCCCTTGTTTTCCAGAAAATGTCCCTTGTTTTCCAGAAAATTTCCCTTATTTGCCAAAAAAATTCCCTTATTTTCCAGAAAATGTTTTTAATTTTCAAATGAATTTCCCTTATTATTATTGTTTTTATTAAATACGCCTTATCAGCAAATGTATTTCCAACTAAATGTTCCTGAATTTCCACAAAATGTATACTATCAATGAAATGTCCCTTTTTTCCCCAGAAACATTCCAATATATTCCCAGAAAAATGTATTTCTTTTCCACGAAATGTTGTACTCAGCGGTAAACATTTAATTAACGGTGTCTTGTTTTTCAGAAAATTTCCCGTATTTTCTAGTACATTTCCCTTTTTTCCATTTTTACAGTAAATATTCTCTACTTTCATGCAAATGTCCCTTATGTTGATAGTAAATGTTCCTTAATTTCCCAGAGAAGTTCACTTATTTTTTTACAATAAATTATTTCGATTATCCGGAAATTTGTTCATAATTTCCAGAATATTTTCCTGCCAGAGTATTTCTTAGTGAAAATGAAGACAGCGTTGGAGACTGATTTTTCCCACGAAATTTCCCTTATTTTGAACACAATTTCTTATTTTACAATAGACTTGTATTATTGTACAAAACATTTTCCATTTTTTTCCCCTTCTTTTCCCCATAACATTTAATTATATTTCCAGAAATTGTTCCTCAATTTATGGCAATTTTTACTTTGTTCCCCCCTAAGTAACGTCATCTTATTTTTCTGAAAATGTCCCACATTTGCTAGTACATTAATTTTTTTCCATTTTTCCAGTAAATATTCTCCACATTCATGCAAATGTCCCTCATGTTCATAGTAAATGTTTCTTATTTTCCCAGAGAACTTCACTTGTTTTACAATAAAGGATGTCAGTTATCCGGGAAATTTCCCACACACCAGTGAAACTAAAAAAGTGCATCAGGACAGGAAGTAAAACGGGAAGAAAACAAACAAATCCAAAACTGTCTCTTATTAACCACATAATTTCCCTTGATTTCCAGAATGTTTACCTTTTTTCCCACAGAATTTCCTTTATTTTCCAGTAAACTTGTATTATTATACAGAACATTTTCCAGTTTTTTTATATTAGATATAAAGTACCTTTTCTCTATTTTTTTCCAGAACATTTAATTAAATTTCCCAAAAATGTTCCTCAATTTATGACAGTTTTTCGTCCCCCCTCCCGAGTATCTTGTTTTTCAGAAAATGTCCCACATTTGCAAGTACATTTCCCTTTTTCCATTATGTTTATAATAAGTGTTCCTTATTTTCCCAAAGAAGTTCACTTATTTTACAATAAATTATGTCATTTATCCGGGAAATGTCCCTTATTTTCCAGAAAATGTCATTTATTTTCAAATTAATTTCCCTTATTATTATTGTTTTTTTTACTAAATATGCCTTACTTATCAGCACATTTATTTCCAACTTAATGTTCCTGAATTTCCAGGAAAAAAATCCTTAGTTTCCAGAAAATGTCTGTAATTTTTTTGCCTCCCTCTTTAGGACCAGCCTTTCTAGATATATAAAGAAGTGTATTTACAACATGAATAATATATACATACTATGCAAATATAAAAAAGCTTGTTGTGAAAAATGAGTTGGAATTTCACAAGAAAAAGGTCACAATTTCACAAGAAAAACTTAGAATGTTGGCAGTATTATAATAAAAGTCGTCATTTTACTCAACGCAAGTCAAAATGTTACAAGAAAAACTGAACATTTGTGCAATATTATGATAAAACTTGGAATTTTACTCAATGACAGTCGCAATTTTACGAGAAAAGCTTAAAATTTAGGCAATTTTATGAAAAGAGTCGTCATTTTACTCGACAAAAGTCACAATTTTATAAGAAAACTAACATTTTTGGCAATGTTATAATGATATTTAGAATTTTACTTGGCAAAATTACGACAAATGTCATACTTTTACTCCAAAAAAAAATCACAATTTTACAAGAACAACATAAAAATTGGCAATATTGTGATAAAAGTCTAAATTTTATACGACAAATGTCACCATTTTGCATTAAAAAGTAATAATTTTATGAGAAAACATTGCAATATTACAGAAACAGAAAGAATATGAGCAATTTTCCCCAATTTTATAAGAAAAAAGTCGGCACATTGTGAGAAAAAGACTGCTTTTAGTTATTTATCATTATAATTTTTTGTTTGTAATTGGTTTTTAATCTTCATTATTTACTTCAAGTTATTACAGTATGTCTCTATATACATATTTATTTGTTTTATTAATTTTGGCCAAAGGGGGGGCATTTCAATTTCTTACACCCACTTGTTATTTCATATGTTGACCAGAGGGGGAGCACTTTTAAACGCGACACACAGTCAATGTGAAAAATCCCTCCTTTTTGGGACCACCCTCATTTTGATAGATGTCACCACAAATGAGACATTGTCTATTAGATGCAATGTTATTGATTTATGTCATCACTTGTTCACACCTCCTCATATGGAAGATACTTTTCCTTCTTCATGTCTCAAGAAGGGTAGAAATACAAGAACACACACACACACACACACACACACACACACACACACACACACACACACACACACACACACACACACACACACACACACACACACAGTATTAGAAGCGTTATTAAAAACGACACAAAGGTTGTGAGAGGTTGTGTGTGAGGACAAAACGTTTTAGGATTCATTATGGTGACTTGGCAGCTCATTAGCGACACTTCAATTAGAAATAAACAAACATTCTGACTTCCTTCAGGCGTCACGTCGACTGTCGAGCAGCACTCACATCTTTCTTCTGATAGTTCACTTCTTCTTGTGTTTGTTGAAGAAAGACGATTAAAGGCACGGGGAGGGCACGCACGCACACACACACGCACGCAAACACACACACACACACACACACACACACACACGCACACACACGCACGCACATTACCTCAGTTCAGATAGCATCTTTGTGTTAGCTGCATCAGCGCTAACCAAACATTTAGTGCACTCTTTGGCCCAAGTGAAAAAGAGAGTCATTAACACTCTTCTTCAGGGGAGGTAGGAATGTCCCTAATTTCGTAAAATGTTTTTGTATCAATTTCTAGAAAATGCTCTTCATTTTTTCGTAAATGTCCCTTATTTTCTAGTATTTGTTTTCTTATTTTAGAGTAAACGTTCTTTATTTTTCCATATGTGTCCCTTATTTTCCAGTATTTGTTTTCTTATTTTCGAGTAAATGTTCTTTATTTTTCGCAAATTTCCCTTATTTTCCAGTATTTGTTTTCTTATTTTCGAGTAAATGTTCTTTATTTTTCGCAAATTTCCCTTATTTTCCAGTATTTGTTTTCTTATTTTCGAGTAATTTTGTATTTATTTTTCCATATGCGTTCCTCATTTTCCAGAAAATGTCCACTATTTTCCAATACATTTCCCTTATTTTTCAGCAAATCTGCCTTATTTTCCGACATTTTTTTATAATCACATTTCCTCAATTTTCAAAATTATAATCTTGTTTTCTAAAATATGTTCCTCATTTTCCAGGAAAATTTCCAATAAATATGTTGAATTTTCCAGTATAGTTTCCCAGAAATTGTCCCCATTTTCCTCCAAAAACATTCCAATAGTCTACCAGAAAAAGTACATTATTCATCCAAAATGTACCTTATAAATGTTTTTTTTATTTTCCAATTATTTT
>NC_084758.1:4364476-4411976 GCF_033978785.1 Entelurus aequoreus
TGAGAAGGAAATGACTGGAAATTCTGGGAAAACCGGGAATTTTAGGAAAAGCACAACATGTTTTGCCTTCGATATATGTGAAGAGTTTGGGTGGATGGTTGCAATATCGTAATAGTGTAAAAATGGTACAACATTTTCAGAATTTGGGGCATTGTAGAAGTACGAATACGTAGATTTATTTGAATGGAATTTTCTTGGACATTTGGTAATTTCGGGAAAAACAGGAATGTTTGCACAAATGGGTAGTACAACAATTGTCCTAGATGATATGAATGAGTTGGTGTTGGAATTTGTCAAAACGGTTAAAAAGTGTTGACATAGTAGCTTGAATTTTAATTGGTATTTCGGAATTCCCGGAATTTCGGAAAAAAATTGTATTTTTACGAGAATTATTTTTTTTCCCAATTAAGAAAAATATTTTGAAGGTGGAATCGTCAAAAATGGTTGAAAAATGTGGACTGTGAAAACTTTCCAGAAAGAGGTGAAAATAAGACTTTGGAATACCGGGAATTCTGGGAATTCCTGGAAAAAAATTTAACTTGGAAAATGATAGTTTGACTGTCCAGGATGAGTGGAGTGTGTGGATTGTGGAATGGTTGTAATCGAATGAGAAATGTGAGACCTGCAGTTGATTGTATATTTCCCATTCAATGTCAGTCAATGAGAAGGAAATTACCGGAAATTCTGGGGAAACCGGGAATTTTGGGAAAGGCACAACATGTTTTGCATTTAATATATGTGAAGAGTGGGTGGATGGTTGAAAGATAGGAATCGGGTAAAAATGGTGCAAAATTTTGGGTATTGTATTACTACGAATAAGTAGATTTATTTGAATGGAAATTTCCTGGAAATTTCGGAAAAAACAGGAATTTTTCCAAAAATGGGCCGTACAACAATTGTCATAGATGATATGAATGAGTTGGTGTTGGAATTTTTTTAAACGGTTGAAAAATGTTGTTTGTTGGAATTTTTATTTCGGAATTCCTGGAATTTTGAGAAAAAACGGGAATTTTTACGCACATTTTTTTTCCCCAATTAAAAAAAATGTTTTGAAGGTGGAATCGTCAAAAATGGTTGAAAAATGTGGACTGTGAAAACTTTCCAGAAAGAGGTGAAAATAAGACTTTGGAATACCGGGAATTCTGGGAATTCCTGGAAAAAATTTTAACTTGGAAAATGATAGTTTGATTGTCCAGGATGAGTGGAGTGTGTGGATTGTGGAATGGTTGTAATCGAATGAGAAATGTGAGACCTGCAGTTGATTGTATATTTCCCATTCAATGTCAGTCAATGAGAAGGAAATTACCGGAAATTCTGGGGAAACCGGGATTTTTGGGAAAGGCACAACATGTTTTGCATTTAATATATGTGAAGAGTGGGTGGATGGTTGAAAGATAGGAATCGGGTAAAAATGGTGCAACATTTTGGGTATTGTATTACTACGAATAAGTAGATTTATTTGAATGGAAATTTCCTGGAAATTTCGGAAAAAACAGGAATTTTTCCAAAAATGGGCCGTACAACAATTGTCATAGATGATATGAATGAGTTGGTGTTGGAATTTTTTTAAACGGTTGAAAAATGTTGTTTGTTGGAATTTTTATTTCGGAATTCCTGGAATTTTGAGAAAAAACGGGAATTTTTACGCACATTTTTTTCCCCAATTAAGAAAAATGTTTTGAAGGTGGAATCGTCAAAAATGGTTGAAAAATGTGGACTGTGAAAACTTTCCAGAAAGAGGTGAAAATAAGACTTTGGAATACCGGGAATTCTGGGAATTCCTGGACATTTTTTTAACTTGGAAAATGATAGTTTGACTGTCCAGGATAAGTGGAGTGTGTGGATTGTGGAATGGTTGTAATCGGATGAGAAATGTGAGACCTGCAGTTGATTGTATATTTCCCATTCAATGTCAATGAGAAGGAAATTACCGGAAATTCTGGGGAAACCGGGAATTTTGGGAAAGGCACAACATGTTTTGCATTTAATATATGTGAAGAGTAGAGTGGGTGGATGGTTGAAAGATAGGAATCGGGTAAAAATGGTGCAAAATGTTGGGTATTGTATTACTACGAATAAGTAGATTTATTTGAATGGAAATTTCCTGGAAATTTCGGAAAAAACAGGAATTATTCCAAAAATGGGTCGTACAACAATTGTCATAGATGATATGAATGGGTTGGTGTTGGAATTTTTTTAAACGGTTGAAAAATGTTGACTGTTGGAATTTTTATTTCGGAATTCCTGGAATTTTGAGAAAAAACGGGAATTTTTACGCACATTTTTTTCCCCCCAATTAAGAAAAATGTTTTGAAGATGGAATCGTCAAAAATGGCTAAAAAATGTGGACTTTGAAAACTTTCCAGAAAGAGGTGAAAATAAGACTTTGGAATACAGGGAATTCTGGGAATTCCTGGAAAAAATTTTAACTTGGAAAATGATAGTTTGATTGTCCAGGATGAGTGGAGTGTGTGGATTGTGGAATGGTTGTAATCGAATGAGAAATGTGAGACCTGCAGTTGATTGTATATTTCCCATTCAATGTCAGTCAATGAGAAGGAAATTACCGGAAATTCTGGGGAAACCGGGAATTTTGGGAAAGGCACAACATGTTTTGCATTTAATATATGTGAAGAGTGGGTGGATGGTTGAAAGATAGGAATCAGGTAAAAATGGTGCAAAATTTTGGGTATTGTATTACTACGAATAAGTAGATTTATTTGAATGGAAATTTCCTGGAAATTTCTGAAAAAACAGGAATTTTTCCAAAAGTGGGTCGTACAACAATTTTCCTAGATGATATGAATGGGTTGGTGTTGGAATTTTTTTAAACGGTTGAAAAATGTTGACTGTTGGAATTTTTATTTCGGAATTCCTGGAATTTTGAGAAAAAACGGGAATTTTTACGCACATTTTTTTCCCCCCAATTAAGAAAAATGTTTTGAAGGTGGAATCGTCAAAAATGGTTAAAAAATGTGGACTGTGAAAACTTTCCAGAAAGAGGTGAAAATAAGACTTTGGAATACCGGGAATTCTGGGAATTCCTGGAAAAATTTTTAACTTGGAAAATGATAGTTTGACTGTCCAGGATGAGTGGAGTGTGTGGATTGTGGAATGGTTGTAATCGGATGAGAAATGTGAGACCTGCAGTTGATTGTATATTTCCCATTCAATGTCAATGAGAAGGAAATTACCGGAATTTCTGGGGAAACCGGGAATTTTGGGAAAGGCACAACATGTTTTGCATTTAATATATGTGAAGAGTGGGTGGATGGTTGAAAGATAGGAATCTGGTAAAAATTGTGCAACATTTTGGGTATTGTATTACTACGAATAAGTAGATTTATTTGAATGGAAATTTCCTGGAAATTTCGGAAAAAAATGGAATTTTTCCAAAAATGGGCCGTACAACAATTGTCATAGATGATATGAATGAGTTGGTGTTGGAATTTTTTTAAACGGTTGAAAAATGTTGTTTGTTGGAATTTTTATTTCGGAATTCCTGGAATTTTGAGAAAAAACGGGAATTTTTACGCACATTTTATTTCCCCAATTAAGAAAAATGTTTTGAAGGTGGAATCGTCAAAAATGGTTGAAAAATGTGGACTGTGAAAACTTTCCAGAAAGAGGTGAAAATAAGACTTTGGAATACCGGGAATTCTGGAAATTCCTGGAAAAAATTTTAACTTGGAAAATGATAGTTTGACTGTCCAGGATGAGTGGAGTGTGTGGATTGTGGAATGGTTGTAATCGAATGAGAAATGTGAGACCTGCAGTTGATTGTATATTTCCCATTCAATGTCAATGAGAAGGAAATTACCGGAAATTCTGGGGAAACCGGGAATTTTGGGAAAGGCACAACATGTTTTGCATTTAATATATGTGAAGAGTAGAGTGGGTGGATGGTTGAAAGATAGGAATCGGGTAAAAATGGTGCAAAATTTTGGGTATTGTATTACTACGAATAAGTAGATTTATTTGAATGGAAATTTCCTGGAAATTTCGGAAAAAACAGGAATTATTCCAAAAATGGGTCGTACAACAATTGTCATAGATGATATGAATGGGTTGGTGTTGGAATTTTTTTAAACGGTTGAAAAATGTTGACTGTTGGAATTTTTATTTCGGAATTCCCGGAATTTTGAGAAAAACGGGAATTTTTACGCACATTTTTTTCTCCCCAATTAAGAAAAATGTTTTGAAGGTGGAATCCTCAAAAACGGTTGAAAAATGTGGACTGTGAAAACTTTCCAGAAAGAGGTGAAAATAAGACTCTGGAATACCGGGAATTCTGGGAATTCCTGGAATTTTTTTTAACTTGGAAAATGATAGTTTGACTGTCCAGGATGAGTGGAGTGTGTGGATTGTGGAATGGTTGTAATCGCATGAGAAATGTGAGACCTGCAGTTGATTGTATATTTCCCATTCAATGTCAATGAGGAGGAAATTACCGGAAATTCTGGGGAAACCGGGAATTTTGGGAAAGGCACAACATGTTTTGCATTTAATATATGTGAAGAGTGGGTGGATGGTTGAAAGATAGGAATCAGGTAAAAATGGTGCAAAATTTTGGGTATTGTATCACTACGAATAAGTAGATTTATTTGAATGGAAATTTCCTGGAAATTTCGGAAAAAACAGGAATTTTTCCAAAAGTGGGTCGTACAACAATTGTCATAGATGATATGAATGGGTTGGTGTTGGAATTTTTTCAAACGGTTGAAAAATGTTGACTGTTGGAATTTTTATTTCGGAATTCCTGGAATTTTGAGAAAAAAACGGGAATTTTTACCCAATTTTTTTTTCCCCAATTAATAAAAATGTTTTGAAGGTGGACTGGTCAAAAACGGTTAAAAAAAATGTGGGCTGTGAAAACTTTCCAGGAAGGGGTAAAAATAGGGAATTCTGGGAATTCCTGGAAGTTTTTTTAACTTGGAAAAAGGTAGTTTGATTGTCCAGGGTGAGTGGAGTGTGGGGATGTCGGAACAGTTTGAATAGGTAGAGAAATGTGGGAATTGTGCAAAAAATTTGAAAAATGTCTTTCATTTTCAATGCAAAAATGTCCCGGAAAACCGGGAATTCTGGGTAATCTCGGATATTAAAAAAAAAAAGTTTTTAGGACGCTCACCATTTCATCTTTGTCACGTTTTTGTTTGCAGAATGTTGACGTCAACTTTACTGAGCGACAAAACGGCGGTAGCCGACGCGTAAGAAATGTGTCCGTCACCGTCACCTAGCAACCGCTAACAAGCCTCCAGCTGGCGGGCGCTAACGACACCCTTGATTTGTCGCCGGGCCTCGCCCAGCTTGTAAGGTGACGGCGAGACGGGGGCCCCGTGTAGCGGCGGCCGGAGCGCCGGTGATAATTAGTCTCTGTAGCGCCGGCGTTGTGACTGGGCGCACATGTTGCAGCTGTCACAGGTGCATTGTGGGAAACGCCGCGTCCTGACAGCCGTGACAGCGCCATCTGGACCTGTCCGTATCGCGGGGAGCGGCGGCTCGGCTGGTGACAGCCTGCGAGCGCCGCCCTGAGACGGCGAGATGAGCGTGTGTGTGTGTGTGCGAGTGTGTATTTGACACATTGAATATTCAAAAACGCCATGTTGCATGGTGAGTGAGCAACATAGGTGTGTGTGTGTGTGTGTGTGTGTGTGTGTGTGTGTGTGTTGCATGTGTTCTATATGTGGAGGCCAGCAGGGATTCACACGTGCGTCATGCAGCTGTTTGACAAGTGTGTTGTGTACGTGTTGTGCACACGTGATGCACATGTTGTGTCCAATAATACACTTCAGTTATGTTGAATATTCACAACTATTTTGATGAACTGAAGCACCTGCGTGAAGTTAAGCTGCCATTCCTTTGTGCTGCAATTGTGTTATATTATATATTATAGTTGTTGTGTTATGTTGTAACAAAACCACATTAAAAATACTGTAATACAGTAGTTAGACAACAGGTGTTAGCAGCACAAATGTAGCACAGACTATTGGGACCAGTTTGGGGAGATTTTGACATGGTTGGGGGTGGGGGAAGGCATAGGTAATGAATAATGACGCGTTAGTTACATGTTAATAACACGTTAATAACCAGTTAAAAACATTCACAACTATAATAGTTAGACAAAACAACTAGCAGCACAAACGTAGCAACAACAACAACAACAAACTAGTCTTAGGATGTTTTGACATGGTTAAGGGTGGGGGGAAAGGTGCAGTTTATGAATAATAACACGTTAGTTATACATCAATAACACGTTCACAACTACAGGGTTTCCCGCAATGCTTTGTTGTTAAGGCGGCCGCCTTAACAACAAAGAGCCACCGCCTAAACTAAAGTCTTAAGCTGCTCCGCTTAGTTCTGCCTCTGTCTCTTGTCAGTACGTCTCTGCAGCACCCAGCATGGTCCCACCCACAGAACCATCTGATTGGTTACACGCAAAGCGGTAACAGCCAATCAGCAGTGCGTATTCAGAGCGCATGGAGTCAGTGCTCAGGCAGGCAGAGAGGAGAGACGGTGGAGTGAGCAGAAAGGTGTTTAGCAGCTGAGCATAATGCAGCAGACGCTCCCCAAATTATAACAAACACCTCCCAGTCAACTACTAGTAACATCACTATGAGCCCGTTGACCTTCTAGAAACATAAGCGGCAGCTCAGCTCGCTCGCAGTCCTTGAGGTGAAGGCTATTTAGCTTTTAGCGTAACGTTAGCTCATTTTGCGGTGTGTGTGCGTGCGTGTGTGTGTGTTACGGACAGCAAAGCCCTGTCTGTCTGAGATAAAGACAATCATTATTGACCTACAGATAACAACTAAGTTATTTCACTCTACCCTTTTCTGTGTTGATTGAGCTGTGTTGAAGCAGCAAAAAAGGACATGATGTTAAGTGAAGAGTTTCACTTTCTGATAGTTGATATAATAATGTAAGTGCATCATAAAGCCTACATGGACTCCATGGTGTTCAAGGATGAATAGTCTCTCCTATTGCTATTGTACTATTTTTTCAGCTATAGTTACATTAATCATTAGTAATGTGGCAGCTTAGTTTTGAATGGCAGGGTCCCTGCTATCACATGTTGATAAAAATATAACATTTACATAATAAAAATCAACTACAGGCTTCCCAAATGCTGTCATAAATGAAGCATGATGAGTTGAGCATATGTCAGCATGTGGCCCCACTTTTAACTCTTTATTTTAAACGCTTACTTACAGTAAGTCATTAAAGGCCTACTGAAATGATTTTTTTTTTCATTTCAACGGGAATAGCAGATCCATTCTATGTGTCATACTTGATCATTTCGCGATATTGCCATATTTTTGCTGAAAGGATTTAGTAGAGAAAACAGACGATAAAGTTCGCAACTTTTGCTCGCTGATAAAAAAAAGCCTTGCCTGTAGCGGAAGTAGCGTGACGTCACAGGAGCTAGTATTCCTCACAATTCCCCGTTGTTTACAATGGAGCGAGAGAGATTCGGACAGAGAAAGTGACGATTACCCCATTAATTTGAGCGAGGATGAAAGATTCGTAGAAGAGGAACGTGAGAGTGAATGACTTGAGAGGCAGCGATGGACGTATCTTTTTTCGCTCTGACCGTAACTTAGGTACAAGCTGGCTCATTGGATTCCACACTCTCTCCTTTTTCTATTGTAGATCACAGATTTGTATTTTAGGAAGTCAAGGTGAGGTCGGCGGCTAGCGCGGCTAGCGCGGCTAGCGCGGCTAGCGCTCCAACAAAGTCCTCCTGGTTGTGTTGCTGTAGTCCGCTGCTAATACACCGATCCCACCTACAACTGTCTTCTTTGCAGCCTTCATTGTTCATTAAAAAAATTGCAAAAGATGTCCAGAATACTGTGGAATTATGAAATGAAAACAGAGCTTTTTGTATAGGATTCTACGGGGTACCATAACTTCCGTTACTCGGACTTTGTCACGCGCACACGTCATCATACCGCGATGTTTCAGCCGGATATTTCCCGGGAATTTTAAAATGTCACTTTATAAGTTAACCCGGCCGTATTGGCATGTGTTGCAATGTTAAGATTTCATCATTGATATATAAACTATCAGACTGCGTGGTCGGTAGTAGTAGCTTTCAGTAGGCCTTTAATTTGACTTATTAAGTCATTATTTTGACTTAGTAAGTCATTATTTTGACTTGGTAAATTAGTAAGTCATAATAATGACGTACTTAGTATCTGAGGTAACTAGGACTGTTTTGTTTTTACTTTATCGAGATATATATATATAGTATATCGCCATTCAGCAAATGGAGCGGAAAACACAACCAAAAGTTGTAGGCTTCTTCACGCGACGAAGCCGGCCTACTTCACCACAGTCTGTACTCTATGCCCCCCCAGGCTGTGGTGGCAGCGACGAGGTGGAGACGTGATGGCGACAGTCCGAGTTACACCAATCCTTACACCCACCCACCCCCTTCCCCTCCCCCTGGAGAGTCACCACCTTAACTAACACATTTTCTGGGGGAAACACTGAACTATAACAAGTTAATAACATTCACAACTATATTAGTTGAACAAAACAACTAGCAGCGCAATCGTAGCACAAATAATTTGACACGTTTTGGGAGATTTTGACATGGTTGGGGGGAAAGGTGCAGTTTATAAATAATAACACGTTAGTTACACGTTAATAACATATTAACAAGTTAATAACATACACAACTATAATAGTTAGTCAAAACAATAATCAGCACAAACGTCTGGGACAACTTGGGGAGATTTTGACAACAGTAATCAAACAGTAAAAGTATCAAAACCCTATTGATTTTCAACCTTTCCACAAGTGCGGGGACAAAAGTGGCGCACGTTGGCCACGCCCCCGTTGACAACCGCCGAGCTAACGTAGCTAGCGTCGCTCATTTTGCTGCTGCAGGCGCCAGGAATTTGATGGACGTGCGGATGAAAGACGCACATGAGATGGTGTGTGTGTGTGTGTGTGTGTGCTGCTTGTAAGGGTGGGGTTGGGGGGGCGCATCGGGGGGGCAAGGTGTTGCCCGTTATGCCGAGGCTCCCCCCAGGCTGCTAGTTCTAGAAGCTCACTTCTCTCACATGCACACACATCAAACGCTGCATTGATCTCTGCACACACACACACACACACACACACACGCACACACACACACACACACACACACACACACATTCATGTATTTGTTACCTTCTTGAGACCTGAGAAAAGTGCCTCCCTCTTTAGGACCAGCCTTTCTAGATATATAAAGAAGTGTATTTACAACATGAATAATATATACATACTATGCAAATATAAAAAAATTAAATGTTTGGTTATTTTATTATTCATCATTATTTTGTAATTGTTTTTTAATTTTCATTATGTACTTCAAGTTATTACAGAATGTCTCTATATACATATTTATTTTATTTTGTTTATTAATTTTGGCCAAAGGGGTCGCATTTCAATTTCTTAGACACACTTGTTATTTCATATGTTGACCAGAGGGGGAGCACTTTTAAAAGCGACACACAGTCAATGTGAAAAATCCCTCCTTTTTGGGACCACCCTCTTTTTGATAGATGTCACCACAAATGAGACATTGTCTATTAGATGCAATGTTATTGATTTATGTCATCACTTGTTCACACCTCCTCATATGGAAGATACTTTTCCTTCTTCATGTCTCAAGAAGGCTAGAAATACAAGAACACACACAGATTATTGTATTTGTTACCTTCTTGAGATGTGAGAAAAGTGCCTCCCTCTTTAGGACCAGCCTTTCTAGATATATAAAGAAGTGTATTTACAACATGAATAATATATACATACTATGCAAATATTAAAAAAAGCTTGTTGTGAAAAATGAGTTGGAATTTCACAACAAAAAGGTCACAATTTCACAAGAAAAACTTAGAATTTTGGCAGTATTATAATAAAAGTCGTCATTTTAATCAACGCAAATCAAAATTTTACAAGAAAAACTGAACATTTGTGCAATATTATGATAAAAGTTGGAATTTTACTCAATAACAGTCACAATTTTACAAGTAAAGCTTAACATTTTGGAAATTTTATGAAATGAGTCGTAATTGTACTCGAGACAAGTCACAATTTTATAAGAAAACTTCCAAATGTTGGCAATATTATAATAATAATCAAACTTTTACTTGGCAAAACTATGACAAAAGTTACAATTTTACTCAAAAAAAAAATGTCACAACCACAGCCAGAATCGTATATATGACAAATGTCACCATTTTGCATTAAAAAGTAATCATTTTAAATAAAAAATTAATAATTTTACGAGAAAATATTGCAATATTACAGAAACAGAAAGAATATGAGAAATTGTTCCCAATTTTATAAGAAAGAAGTCGACACATTGTGAGAAAAAAACTGCTTTTAGTTCATTTATTATAATTTTTTTTTGTTTGTATTTTGTTTTTAATCTTCATTATTTACTTCAAGTTATTACAGTATGTCTCTATACATATATATATATATATTTTTTAATACATTTTCGCCAGAGGGGGCGCATTTCAATTTCTTACACACACTTGTTATTTCATATGTTGGCCAGAGGGGGCGCATTTCACATTTTTACACACACTTGTTATTTCATATGTTGACCAAAGGGGGAGCACTTTTAAAACTGACAAACCGTAACATCAGCTGTTCACCTGGCGGGGTTTTTCCGGGGATGAATAGGGAAGTCCTTCTTTATATAGTTTTATCATATATTGCTGCCTTTACACCTGTCAATGTTTACTTTTGTACGCACATTAAATCAACAAAAAAATCCTGACTTTGGAGCAATGTTCACGGACTCTAGTATTTGGCTCTCTACTAGATGCAATGTTATTGGGACCATGATTTATGTAATCACTTGTTCACACCTCCTCATATGGAAGATACTTTTCCTTCTTCATGTCTCAAGAAGGGTAGAAATACAAGACACACACACACACACACACACACACACACACTCCAGGAGCTGTGTGTGTGTGAGTCAGTGTTCTTTTCCCTGATTGGTCCACAGATACTCCTACAGGCAATGCTTCATTTAAAAGTGATTTTTGTCCACAAGGGGCAGAGGAGGTTACCATGGAGATAACATTAGTAAAGAAAAATAATACAAATAAACGTAACATCTCAAGGGGGTTAGATCAACAATTCAAAATGCTTTAAAAATTACCAGCAGGCGAATAAAAACATTAAATAAATGCAATCATCATAAAAAAAAAAATTGTTCATAAATATAATTTGCTTTTTACCTACAGTAGTTGTCCTATTTTATAAACAAGTGCTGTATTTTCCGTATTATATAGTGCACTAGTATATACATTCTAGAAGAAATAAATATTTTCCATATATAAGCCGCTATAAGCCGCAGATATATATATATATATATATATATATATATATATATATATATATATATATATATATATATATATATATATATATATATATATGTTGTGAAATGACTTATTTACAAAGAAAAATCCTTTAAATGTTTATTTATGTTTGTTTCCAAACGGCGTCTGTAACAGGGCAGTAAAACGGCTGATCAAACAAAACAGAAGTCATGGTCATGGACCCACTAGCTGCGCAAGCTAGCTCTCCAATCTGCTAAACAGACTCAATAACTCCATGGTGAATTTACTGAGGGATTTGTGAAACTGAAACAAAACTAAAAGAATGCCATTGTAAGTTACGTGTTAGCATTTTTAGCTAATGGGGAGAGTAGACCTCTACCAACCTAGTCCCGTCCGTTGTGTCCTTGAGCAAGACACTTCACCCTTGTCGTGGTTAGCGTGGTTCGTCTAGGTGAATTTACTGAGGAATTTGTGAAACTGGTTGTCTAGTATGTTCACTATTTTATTTAAGGGCTAAATTACAATAAAACATATATTTCATGTATCTTCCAAGGATCTTCCAAGATGGCTGCGCTTCAGAGCAGCGGCTTCGTGCGAGCGCTCCTGGAAGTGAGGGCAAAAATACCCCTCAATTCAGTCAATTTCATGGCTGGCTCACAGCGTGTTCACTCCGTGATCACTTACGACCGACTTACAATTCTGGATGTGGAGAGATCGGGCCATTTTGGGCTGATAGATGCGTGTACGATGGACCTGCTCGCTAGCTTGGGAATTCTTCGCGAGCTACATCCAGCAGTGGCCTTTGAAGCAGCGGCGTCGACTACCAGCGGAGACGGTCAGCGAAAGAGACGTAAGCGGTGCGCTCGGAAGCAGAAGCGGGGGTGTCGGGCGGGGCTAACAACAAAGCTAAATGCTTTGTTGTTAGCGGGGCTAACGAAAAAGCTAAATGCTAATCCACAAAGAAGCGCTAATAAGGAGTCTGTTAAGCTAGAACTAGCCAGCGCCAGGCTGGATAATCCCTGCACACATAACAATTCTTCTAGAATAATATACAACTCACATAATGTTTTTTCTGCGTCAGAGGTGGACATGCATTTTACTGAGGTGGCAAACAATCTAAAAATTCCTGTCATATCAATTCCTAGATATGGTCGAAATTATTTAAAGTGCACTATGCATAATAAACGTAACATTATTAATATTGCTACTACGGATACTTTCAACAAAAACTCCTCAAAACAGCCCACTACCTATAATATGGGCTTTTTAAACATAAGGTCATTGTCTTCCAAAACGTTATTAGTTAATGAAGTCATCAGAGACAAC
The DNA here is from genome assembly GCF_033978785.1 of Entelurus aequoreus. NCBI lineage: Eukaryota > Metazoa > Chordata > Actinopteri > Syngnathiformes > Syngnathidae > Entelurus > Entelurus aequoreus. Next base: position 4,377,151 of record NC_084758.1, read on the forward strand.
AATCTTGATGTCGTTGGTCTAGCCGAGACCTGGCTCAAACCAGACGAATTTTTTGCGCTGGGTGAGGCGTCTCCTCCTGGCTATGCGGGAACGCATATTGCCCGCCCCATTAAAAGGGGTGGGGGTGTTGCACTAATATACAACAAAAACTTTAGCCTTACCTCGGACCTAAATAATAAATATAACTCGTTTGAGGTGCTCACTATGAGGTTTGTCACACCGCTGCCTCTCCACCTGGCTGTCATCTACCGCCCCCCTGGGCCCTATTCGGACTTTATCAATGAATTTTCAGAGTTCGTTGCTGATCTAGTGACGCACGCCGACAATATAATCATAATGGGAGACTTTAACATCCATATGAATACCCCATCGGACCCTCCATGCGTGGCGCTCCAGACTATAATTGATAGCTGTGGTCTTACACAAATAATAAATGAACCCACGCATCGCAACGGTAATACGATAGATCTAGTGCTTGTCAGGGGTGTCACCACCTCTAAAGTTACGATACTCCCGTACACTAAAGTAATGTCCGATCATTACCTTATAAAATTCGAAGTTCTGACTCATTGTCAACAAACTAATAATAATAATAATAACTACTATAGCAGCCGCAACATTAATGCTGCCACAACGACGACTCTTACTGACCTACTGCCTTCAGTAATGGCACCTTTCCCAAATTATGTGGGCTCTATTGATAACCTCACTAACAACTTTAACGACGCCCTGCGCGACACCATTGATATTGTAGCACCGCTAAAGCTAAAAAGGGCCCCTAAAAGGCGTACCCCATGGTTTACAGAAGAAACTAAAGCCCAGAAATTATCATGTAGAAAGCTGGAACGCAAATGGCGTGCGACTAAACTTGAGGTTTTCCATCAAGCATGGAGTGATAGTTTAATAACTTATAAACGCATGCTTACCTCAGCTGAAGCTAAATATTACTCAAATCTCATCCACCTCAACAAAAATGATCCTAAATTTTTGTTTAGTACAGTAGCATCGCTAACCCAACAAGGGACTCCTCCCAGTAGCTCCACCCACTCAGCAGATGACTTTATGAATTTCTTTAATAAGAAAATTGAACTCATCAGAAAAGAGATTAAAGACAACGCATCCCAGCCACAACTGGGTTCTATTAACACAAATACGACTGTATATACGACGGACATTGCCCTCCAAAATAGTTTCTCTCTCTTTGATGAAATAACATTGGAGGAATTATTAAAATGTGTAAATGGGACAAAACAAACAACATGTTTACTTGACCCAATTCCTGGGAAACTTATCAAGGAGCTTTTTGTTTTATTAGGTCCATCAGTGTTAAATATTATAAACCTATCACTTTCCTCTGGTACTGTTCCTCTAGCATTCAAAAAAGCGGTTATTCATCCTCTACTCAAAAGACCTAACCTCGATCCTGACCTCATGGTGAACTACCGGCCGGTGTCCCACCTACCGTTTATCTCGAAAATTCTCGAAAAAATTGTCGCACAGCAGCTAAATGAACACTTAGTGACTAACAATCTCTGTGAACCTTTTCAGTCCGGTTTCAGGGCAAATCACTCTACGGAGACAGCCCTCGCAAAAATGACTAATGATCTATTGCTGACGATGGATTCTGATGCTTCATCTTTGTTGCTGCTTCTTGATCTTAGCGCCGCTTTCGATACTGTTGATCATAATATTTTATTAGAGCGTATCAAAACGCGTATTGGGATGTCAGACTTAGCCTTGTCTTGGTTTAACTCTTATCTTACTGACAGGATGCAGTGTGTCTCCCATAACAATGTGACCTCGGACTATGTTAAGGTAACGTGCGGAGTTCCCCAGGGTTCAGTTCTTGGCCCTGCACTCTTTAGTATTTACATGCTGCCGCTAGGTGACATTATACGCAAATACGGTGTTAGCTTTCACTGTTATGCTGATGACACCCAACTCTACATGCCCCTAAAGCTGACCAACACGCCGGATTGTAGTCAGCTGGAGGCGTGTCTTAATGAAATTAAACAATGGATGTCCGCTAACTTTTTGCAACTCAACGCTAAGAAAACGGAAATGCTGATTATCGGTCCTGCTCAACACCAACATCTATTTAATAATACCACCTTAACATTTGACAACCAAACAATTAAACAAGGCGACTCGGTAAAGAATCTGGGTATTATCTTCCACCCAACTCTCTCGTTTGAGTCACACATTAAGAGTGTTACTAAAACGGCCTTCTTTCATCTCCGTAATATCGCTAAAATTCGTTCCATTTTGTCCACAAGCGATGCTGAGATCATTATCCATGCGTTCGTTACATCTCGCCTCGATTACTGTAACGTATTATTTTCGGGCCTCCCTATGTCTAGCATTAAAAGATTACAGATGGTACAAAATGCGGCTGCTAGACTTTTGACAAAAACAAGAAAGTTTGATCATATTACGCCTATACTGGCTCACTTGCACTGGCTTCCTGTGCACCTAAGATGCGACTTTAAGGTTTTACTACTTACGTATAAAATACTACACGGTCAAGCTCCTGCCTATCTTGACGATTGTATTGTACCATATGTCCCGACAAGAAATCTGCGTTCAAAGAACTCCGGCTTATTAGTGATTCCCAGAGCCCAAAAAAAGTCTGCGGGCTATAGAGCGTTTTCTATTCGGGCTCCAATACTATGGAATGCCCTCCCGGTAAAAGTTAGAGATGCTACCTCAGTAGAAGCATTTAAGTCTCATCTTAAAACTCATTTGTATACTCTAGCCTTTAAATAGACTCCCTTTTTAGACCAGTTGATCTGCCGTTTCTTTTCTTTTCTTTTCTACTCTGCTCCGGGGTGGACCGCTAGCCTGTCCATCAGATGGGGACATCTCTACGCTGCTGACCCGTCTCCACTCGGGATGGTTCCCGCTGGCCCCACCATGGACTGGACTTTCGCTGATGTGTTGGACTTTCACAATATTATGTCAGACCCACTCGACACCGAGGATGTCGTTGTGGCTTGTACAGCCCTTTGAGACACTAGTGATTTAGGGCTATATAAATAAACATTGATTGATTGATTGATTGAATGTACCCTAAGATTTTTTGTTCAAATAAAGCCAATAATGACATTTTTTGTGATCCCCTTTATTTAGAAAAGTATCGAAAAGTATCAAAATACATTTTGGTACCGGTTCCAAAAAATATTGGTATCAAGAAAAAACTAGTTCCGACTATCTTTGAATCTCAGTAAAAGTAAAATAATGCCATTCGCTAACAGATGAGGTCAAACACAAATAGACGGAGTAGACATTGAAAGGGTAAAATAAATTACATTTTGGGGTGTAGTAATACATGCTAATGTTTGGTGATTAGGATCAAGTTAAGTGAAGTTAAGTGAAAATAGAGAAAAATGTGTGAGGTTAACTTTCAGTTTTGATCCTGATGTGCATTTCTGGTCTTGTCACCCCCTCCCGGGCAGAAGGGCGACACGGCAGTGCGGCTGGATCCAAAGAGACGTCGGGGACGCTTTATCGAACAAAAAGTTGCTTTGTCGCAAGCGAGTGTCATTATACAGGACTGCAGTACCTGGAGGAGCTCAGGTCAAAAATGCAGTACTCCTAACTTACTGCATACGTCAGCAGACTAATTAGGAGTCTTTGTTTGTTTACTTACTACTAAAAGACAAGTTGTCTAGTATGTTCACTATTTTATTTAAGGACTAAATTGCAATAATAATCATATGTTTAATATGTTTAATATGACTAAATTGCAATAATAAACATATGTTTATGTTTAGGAGTCTTTGTTTGTTTACTTACTACTAAAAGACAAGTTGTCTAGTATGTTCACTATTTTATTTAAGGACTAAATTGCAATAATAAACATATGTTTAATATGTTTAATATGTTTAAGATGACTAAATTGCAAAAATAAACGTGTTTATGTTTAGGAACCTTTGTTTACTTACTACTAAAAGACAAGTTGTCTAATATGTTCAATATTTTATTTAAGGACTAAATTGCAATAATAATCATAGGTTTCATATGTTTAATATGTTTAATATGACTAAATTGCAATAATAAACATATGTTTATGTTTAGGAGTCTTTGTTTGTTTACTTACTACTAAAAGACAAGTTGTCTAGTATGTTCACTATTTTATTTAAGGACTAAATAGCAATAATAAACATATGTTTAATATGTTTAATATGACTAAATTGCAATAATAAACATATGTTTAATATGTTTAATATGACTAAATTGCAATAATAAACATATGTTTATGTTTAGGAGTCTTTGTTTGTTTACTTACTACTAAAAGACAAGTTGTCTAGTATGTTCACTATTTTATTTAAGGACTAAATTGCAATAATAAACATATGTTTAATATGTTTAAGATGACTAAATTGCAATAATAAACATATGTTTATGTTTAGGAGTCTTTGTTTGTTTACTTACTACTAAAAGACAAGTTGTCTAGTATGTTCATTGTTTTATTTAAGGACTAAATTGCAATAATAAACATATGTTTAATATGTTTAAGATGACTAAATTGCAATAATAAACATATGTTTATGTTTAGGAGTCTTTGTTTGTTTACTTACTACTAAAAGACAAGTTGTCTAATATGTTCAATATTTTATTTAAGGACTAAATTGCAATAATAATCATATGTTTCATTTGTTTAATATGTTTAATATGACTAAATTGCAATAATAAACATATGTTTAATATGTTTAATATGTTTAAGATGACTAAATTGCAATAATAAACATATGTTTAATATGTTTAAGATGACTAAATTGCAATAATAAACATATGTTTATGTTTAGGAGTCTTTGTTTGTTTACTTACTACTAAAAGACAAGTTGTCTAGTATGTTCACTATTTTATTTAAGGACTAAATTGCAATAATAAACATATGTTTAATATGTTTAAGATGACTAAATTGCAATAATAAACATATGTTTGTGTTTAGGAGTCTTTGTTTGTTTACTTGCTACTAAAAGACAAGTTGTCTAATATGTTCAATATTTTATTTAAGGACTAAATTGCAATAATAATCATATGCTTCATATGTTTAATATGTTTAATATGAGTAAATTGCAATAATAAACATATGTTTAATATGTTTAATATGTTTAATATGAGTAAATTGCAATAATAAACATATGTTTATGTTTAGGAGTCTTTGTTTGTTTACTTACTACTAAAAGACAAGTTGTCTAGTATGTTCATTATTTTATTTAAGGACTAAATAGCAATAATAAACATATGTTTAATATGTTTAATATGACTAAATTGCAATAATTAACATATGTTTATGTTTAGGAGTCTTTGTTTGTTTACTTGCTACTAAAAGACAAGTTGTCTAATATGTTCACTATTTTATTTAAGGACTAAATTGCAATAATAATCATATGTTTAATATGTTTAATATGACTAAATAGCAATAATAAACATATGTTTAATATGTTTAATATGACTAAATTGCAATAATAAACATATGTTTAATATATTTAATATGACTAAATTACAATAATAAACATATGTTTATGTTTAGGAGTCTTTGTTTGTTTACTTACTATTAAAAGACAAGTTGTCTAATATGTTCAATATTTTATTTAAGGACTAAATTGCAATAATAATCATATGTTTAATATGTTTAATATGACTAAATTGCAATAATAAACATATGTTTATGTTTAGGAGTCTTTGTTTGTTTACTTACTACTAAAAGACAAGTTGTCTAGTATGTTCATTATTTTATTTAAGGACTAAATTGCAATAATAAACATATGTTTAATATGTTTAAGATGACTAAATTGCAATAATAAACATATGTTTATGTTTAGGAGTCTTTGTTTGTTTACTTGCTACTAAAAGACAAGTTGTCTAATATGTTCAATATTTTATTTAAGGACTAAATTGCAATAATAATCATATGCTTCATATGTTTAATATGTTTAATATGAGTAAATTGCAATAATAAACATATGTTTAATATGTTTAATATGTTTAATATGAGTAAATTGCAATAATAAACATATGTTTATGTTTAGGAGTCTTTGTTTACTTACTACTAAAAGACAAGTTGTCTAGTATGTTCACTATTTTATTTAAGGACTAAATAGCAATAATAAACATATGTTTAATATGTTTAATATGACTAAATTGCAATAATTAACATATGTTTATGTTTAGGAGTCTGTTTGTTTACTTACTACTAAAAGACAAGTTGTCTAGTATGTTCACTATTTTATTTAAGGACTAAATTGCAATAATAAACATTGGTTTAATATGTTTAATATGACTAAATTGTAATAATAAACATATGTTTAATATGTTTAATATATTTAATATGACTAAATTGCAATAATAAACATATGTTTATGTTTAGGAGTCTTTGTTTACTTACTACTAAAAGACAAGTTGTCTAGTATGTTCACTATTTTATTTAAGGACTAAATTGCAATAATAAACATATGTTTAATATGTTTAAGATGACTAAATTGCAATAATAAACATATGTTTGTGTTTAGGAGTCTTTGTTTGTTTACTTGCTACTAAAAGACAAGTTGTCTAATATGTTCAATATTTTATTTAAGGACTAAATTGCAATAATAAACATATGTTTAATATGTTTAAGATGACTAAATTGCAATAATTAACATATGTTTATGTTTAGGAGTCTTTGTTTGTTTACTTACTACTAAAAGACAAGTTGTCTAGTATGTTCACTATTTTATTTAAGGACTAAATTGCAATAATAATCATATGTTTCATATGTTTCATATGTTTAATATGACTAAATTGCAATAATTAACATATGTTTATGTTTAGGAGTCTTTGTTTGTTTACTTACTACTAAAAGACAAGTTGTCTAGTATGTTCATTATTTTATTTAAGGACTAAATAGCAATAATAAACATATGTTTAATATGTTTAATATGACTAAATTGCAATAATTAACATATGTTTATGTTTAGGAGTCTTTGTTTGTTTACTTGCTACTAAAAGACAAGTTGTCTAATATGTTCACTATTTTATTTAAGGACTAGATTGCAATAATAATCATATGTTTAATATGTTTAATATGACTAAATAGCAATAATAAACATATGTTTAATATGTTTAATATGACTAAATTGCAATAATAAACATATGTTTAATATATTTAATATGACTAAATTACAATAATAAACATATGTTTATGTTTAGGAGTCTTTGTTTGTTTACTTACTATTAAAAGACAAGTTGTCTAATATGTTCAATATTTTATTTAAGGACTAAATTGCAATAATAATCATATGTTTAATATGTTTAATATGACTAAATTGCAATAATAAACATATGTTTATGTTTAGGAGTCTTTGTTTGTTTACTTACTACTAAAAGACAAGTTGTCTAGTATGTTCACTATTTTATTTAAGGACTACATTGCAATAATAATCATATGTTTCATATGTTTAATATGTTTAATATGACTAATTTGCAATAATAAACATATGTTTATGTTTAGGAGTCTTTGTTTGTTTACTTACTACTAAAAGACAAGTTGTCTAGTATGTTCATTATTTTATTTAAGGACTAAATTGCAATAATAAACATATGTTTAATATGTTTAAGATGACTAAATTGCAATAATAAACATATGTTTATGTTTAGGAGTCTTTGTTTGTTTACTTGCTACTAAAAGACAAGTTGTCTAATATGTTCAATATTTTATTTAAGGACTAAATTGCAATAATAATCATATGCTTCATATGTTTAATATGTTTAATATGTTTAATATGAGTAAATTGCAATAATAAACATATGTTTAATATGTTTAATATGAGTCAATTGCAATAATAAACATATGTTTATGTTTAGGAGTCTTTGTTTACTTACTACTAAAAGACAAGTTGTCTAGTATGTTCACTATTTTATTTAAGGACTAAATAGCAATAATAAACATATGTTTAATATGTTTAATATGACTAAATTGCAATAATTAACATATGTTTATGTTTAGGAGTCTGTTTGTTTACTTACTACTAAAAGACAAGTTGTCTAGTATGTTCACTATTTTATTTAAGGACTAAATTGCAATAATAAACATTGGTTTAATATGTTTAATATGACTAAATTGTAATAATAAACATATGTTTAATATGTTTAATATATTTAATATGACTAAATTGCAATAATAAACATATGTTTATGTTTAGGAGTCTTTGTTTGTTTACTTACTACTAAAAGACAAGTTGTCTAGTATGTTCACTATTTTATTTAAGGACTAAATTGCAATAATAAACATTGGTTTAATATGTTTAATATGACTAAATTGTAATAATAAACATATGTTTAATATGTTTAATATATTTAATATGACTAAATTGCAATAATAAACATATGTTTATGTTTAGGAGTCTTTGTTTGTTTACTTACTACTAAAAGACAAGTTGTCTAGTATGTTCACTATTTTATTTAAGGACTAAATTGCAATAATAAACATATGTTTAATATGTTTAAGATGACTAAATTGCAATAATAAACATATGTTTGTGTTTAGGAGTCTTTGTTTGTTTACTTGCTACTAAAAGACAAGTTGTCTAATATGTTCAATATTTTATTTAAGGACTAAATTGCAATAATAAACATATGTTTAATATGTTTAAGATGACTAAATTGCAATAATTAACATATGTTTATGTTTAGGAGTCTTTGTTTGTTTACTTACTACTAAAAGACAAGTTGTCTAGTATGTTCACTATTTTATTTAAGGACTAAATTGCAATAATAATCATATGTTTCATATGTTTCATATGTTTAATATGACTAATTTGCAATAATAAACATATGTTTATGTTTAGGAGTCTTTGTTTGTTTACTTACTACTAAAAGACAAGTTGTCTAGTATGTTCATTATTTTATTTAAGGACTAAATTGCAATAATAAACATATGTTTAATATGTTTAAGATGACTAAATTGCAATAATAAACATATGTTTATGTTTAGGAGTCTTTGTTTGTTTACTTGCTACTAAAAGACAAGTTGTCTAATATGTTCAATATTTTATTTAAGGACTAAATTGCAATAATAATCATATGCTTCATATGTTTAATATGTTTAATATGTTTAATATGAGTAAATTGCAATAATAAACATATGTTTAATATGTTTAATATGTTTAATATGAGTAAATTGCAATAATAAACATATGTTTATGTTTAGGAGTCTTTGTTTGTTTACTTACTACTAAAAGACAAGTTGTCTAGTATGTTCACTATTTTATTTAAGGACTAAATTGCAATAATAAACATATGTTTAATATGTTTAATATGACTAAATTGCAATAATTAACATATGTTTATGTTTAGGAGTCTGTTTGTTTACTTACTACTAAAAGACAAGTTGTCTAGTATGTTCACTATTTTATTTAAGGACTAAATTGCAATAATAAACATTGGTTTAATATGTTTAATATGACTAAATTGCAATAATAAACATATGTTTATGTTTAGGAGTCTTTGTTTACTTACTACTAAAAGACAAGTTGTCTAGTATGTTCACTATTTTATTTAAGGACTAAATTGCAATAATAAACATATGTTTAATATGCTTAAGATGACTAAATTGCAATAATAAACATATGTTTGTGTTTAGGAGTCTTTGTTTGTTTACTTGCTACTAAAAGACAAGTTGTCTAATATGTTCAATATTTTATTTAAGGACTAAATTGCAATAATAAACATATGTTTAATATGTTTAAGATGACTAAATTGCAATAATAAACATATGTTTGTGTTTAGGAGTCTTTGTTTGTTTACTTGCTACTAAAAGACAAGTTGTCTAATATGTTCAATATTTTATTTAAGGACTAAATTGCAATAATCATATGCTTCATATGTTTAATATGTTTAATATGTTTAATATGAGTAAATTGCAATAATAAACATATGTTTAATATGTTTAATATGAGTAAGTTGCAATAATAAACATATGTTTATGTTTAGGAGTCTTTGTTTGTTTACTTACTACTAAAAGACAAGTTGTCTAGTATGTTCACTATTTTATTTAAGGACTAAATAGCAATAATAAACATATGTTTAATGTGTTTAATATGACTAAATTGCAATAATTAACATATGTTTATGTTTAGGAGTCTGTTTGTTTACTTACTACTAAAAGACAAGTTGTCTAGTATGTTCACTATTTTATTTAAGGACTAAATTGCAATAATAAACATATGTTTAATATGTTTAATATGACTAAATTGCAATAATAAACATATGTTTAATATATTTAATATGACTAAATTGCAATAATAAACATATGTTTGTATTTAGGAGTCTTTGTTTGTTTACTTGCTACTAAAAGACAAGTTGTCTAATATGTTCAATATTTTATTTAAGGACTAAATTGCAATAATAATCATATGCTTCATATGTTTAATATGTTTAATATGACTAAATTGCAATAATAAACATATGTTTAATATGTTTAATATGACTAAATTGCAATAATAAACATATGTTTAATATATTTAATATGACTAAATTGCAATAATAAACATATGTTTGTATTTAGGAGTCTTTGTTTGTTTACTTGCTACTAAAAGACAAGTTGTCTAATATGTTCAATATTTTATTTAAGGACTAAATTGCAATAATAATCATATGTTTCATATGTTTCATATGTTTAATATGACTAAATTGCAATAATAAACATATGTTTATGTTTAGGAGTCTTTGTTTGTTTACTTACTACTAAAAGACAAGTTGTCTAGTATGTTCACTATTTTATTTAAGGACTAAATTGCAATAATAAACATATGTTTAATATGTTTAATATGACTAAATTGCAATAATAAACATATGTTTAATATGTTTAATATGACTAAATTGCAATAATAAACATATGTTTATGTTTAGGAGTCTTTGTTTGTTTACTTACTACTAAAAGACAAGTTGTCTAGTATGTTCACTATTTTATTTAAGGACTAAATTACAATAAAAAACATGTTTCATGTACTCTAAGATTTTTTGTTCAAATAAAGCCAATAATGACATTTTTTGTGGCCCCTTTATATAGAAAAGTACCGAAAAGTATCGAAATACATGTTGGTACCGGCACCAAAACATTGGCACCGGGACAACCCGAGTCCCGATAAATGAAGTTGTGATGAAAAAAGAGCCCACGCAGCACGTTGGTGTGGAGGTGGGAGGTGCAGGCAGGTAAAGTGCAAACAAAAGGAGTGTTTGGGATCAAGAATGTTGTGGCACTGAGCGCAGACTGAATGAGGAATAATTGCAGTGATTGGAGCTGAGTGCTGCTCGGGTCAGGGCGGGCAGCGGGGGTCCAGTTAGCACGCTGCAATTAGCAGCATTCAGGTGCACTTTGGATAAAACGCTTTAATGTCTTCTCTCCGTGGGGTCAGGTGGATAATAACCCAGGTGAAAACAACACACCGGCGTTTTGTCCACACACCTTTTTTCCCTCGCCGGAGCACTTTGGGACTGCCAGCCCGCACCCCGTATTTGACCTGCCGCCTCTCAGCATTCAGACCCCACACTTCTTGCTCACCGTCTCACGCCAACACATTGCAATTAAAACGTGTTAAACGTCACATAAAGTCTGCCGTTCTTCAACTCTATGTTTCTCTTTGTTCTACAATCCATCAAATACAATCTTGGATCGATACCCAGCTTATACTCGAGGTTTAGGTATATTCATCGATTTATCGATCAACTAATGCACCCCTACTTCATGTTTATATTCATATTTGTGAGGACGTCTATTAATTGATCGAGGTCAGGGGTCAGCAACCTAAAATGTTCAAAGAGGGACTAAAAATACTAAAAAAATTATCTGTCTGGAGCCGCAAAAAATTGAAATCCTTATATAAGTGTTATTATGAACACATGATGTAAGTGTCTATATTAGCCTACTATCAAAATGACTTTAAAAGTCGTATAAAAGTGTTATAATGAAGGCAACACATGATGTAAGTGTCTATATTAGCCTACTATCAAAATGACTTTAAAAGTCTTATATAAGTGTTATAATGAAGACAACACATGATGTAAGTGTCTATATTAGCTATATTAGCCTACTATCCAAATGACTTTAAAAGTCTTATATAAGTGTTATAATGAAGACAACAAATTATGTAAGTGTCTATACTAGCTATATTAGTCTACTATCAAAATGACTTTAAAAGTCGTATAAAAGTGTTATAATGAAGACAACACATGATGTAAGTGTCTATATTAGCTATATTAGCCTACTATCAAAATGACTTTAAAAGTCTTATATAAGTGTTATAATGAATACAACACATGATGTAAGTGTCTATATTAGCTATATTAGCCTACTATCAAAGTGACTTTAAAAGTCTTATATAAGTGTTATAATGAAGACAACACAAGATGTAAGTGTCTATATTAGCTATATTAGCCTACTATCAAAATGACTTTAAAAGTCTTATATAAGTGTTATAATGAATACAACACATGATGTAAGTGTCTATATTAGCTATATTAGCCTACTATCAAAATGACTTTAAAAGTCTTATATAAGTGTTATAATGAAGGCAACACATGATGTAAGTGTCTATATTAGCTATATTAGCCTACTATCAAAATGACTTTAAAGGTCTTATATAAGTGTTATGATGAAGACAACACATGATGTAAGTGTCTATATTAGTTATATTAGCCTACTATCAAAATTACTTTAAAAGTCTTATATAAGTGTTATGATGAAGACAACACATGATGTAAGTGTCTATATTAGCTATATTAGCCTACTATCAAAATGACTTTAAAAGTCTTAAATAAGTGTTATAATGGAGACAACACATGATGTAAGTGTCTATATTAGCTATATTAGCCTACTATCAAAATGACTTTAAAAGTCTTATATAAGTGATATAATGAAGACAACACATGATGTAAGTGTCTATATTAGCCTACTATCAAAATGACTTTAAAAGTCTTATATAAGTGATATAATGAAGACAACACATGATGTAAGTGTCTATATTAGTTATATTAGCCTACTATCAAAATGACTTTAAAAGTCTTATATAAGTGATATAATGAAGACAACACATGATGTAAGTGTCTATATTAGCTATATTAGCCTGCTATCAAAACGACTTTGACTTTGAGGTGTACAGCTGCGAAATTAACTGAAAAACATTAGAATGCTAATGTCCGCATGCTAGCACACGCGCATTAGCGTGCTAACAGCTAGCATGTGTCAAGTACCTAGTCACATGACTCTGAGGTGTACGGCTGTAAAGTTAGCTAAAAAAAAATGTGCACGCTATTGTTAGCATGCTAACTAGTAAACATTTGACAAGTTAAATGACTTTTTGGCGTACGGCTGCATAACGAGCTGAAAAAAAAAAATGGCATGCTAATCGGTGTGAAAAGGGCTCACATTTTTCAAGGAGCACGGAATCTTGCGCTCGTGTCTTAAAAAGTTTGTTGCTGAGTGAATGTGCAGCACCTTTCTTCTGCTCCTCTCAAAGCCTTGCAGCTTCTTTCTGAAAGGCGGCTGGCAGCGCTCGCGGCCGCTAAAACGCATTTGGACTCGGCGGGAAGTTTTGGCCTCAGCGGATTGCTTTGTCTCGTCAAAGAACATTTAATGGTCGGCGAGCAGCAAACACAAAGAGTGTTTCTACGTCTCTAAAAAGGGAAGAGAAGCTTGACGTTACCTCGCATGGTCTTTGAATTCTGCTAAATGTTCTTCCATTCATCAGCCTCTTTTTTAGCACACACTCACACTGGATTCATTTTTATTTTAATTCAATTAAAAAATATATACATTTGTATTTATTTATAATAATAATAATAATAATAATATATTTTATTTGTAAAAAGCACTTTATATCGAGTAAACAACCTCAAAGTGCTACAGTGTATAAAACAAATTAAATAAAAAGATAATAAAAAAAAATAAAAAATAAAAACTAGAACAGCCAAATAGCTAAAACAAGTATGCATATATCTAAAAAAAAAAAAAAGGCTTTTTTAAAAAGAAGGGTTTTTAAGCCTTTTTTAAAAGCATCCACAGTCTGTGGTGCCCTCAGGTGGTCAGGGAGAGCGTTCCACAGACTGGGAGCGGCAGAGCAGAAAGCCTGGTCTCCAATTGTTCGTAGCTTTGTCCTCGGAGGTTGGAGGAGGTTAGCCTGTCCGGAGTTTTATTAACATTTTTAATAGGTCCTCATTTTTAATACTAGTTTAGTATATACTTTATCCATCCAGATATTAATTAGAATCAGATTTATTAGCCAGTTATGTTTAATAAACAAGGATTTTTGCCCTGGTAGACGCTCTGTTAGTTCAATGTAAACAATAAATAATAACATCCATCCATCCATTTTCTACCGCTTGTCCCTTTTGGGCTGGCGGGGGGTGCTGCATTCGGACGGAAGGCGGGGTACACCCTGGACAAGTCGCCAGCTCATCGTAATATATAGGGTACATGTTTATATTTTTAGTCAAGTAATAACATTTGACTAAAAATATAAACATGTACCCTATATTTCGGACTATAGAGTGCACTGGTATATAAGCCGCACCCACCAATTTATTTTATTTTTTTATTTTCCCCCCATTTTATTTTTATTGACATCCAGCATCAGACATTCCTATCCATTACATCATATTCACATACATCATATATCTGTTGTCTGCCCTAAATGTCAAAATATTTTTTGTTTATATTCCAACCATACAAACCACCACCCACCCCCCAAAAAAAAGAAACAGCAAAAAAACAAAGTAATATCTACAAATACTTTAAAAAAATTAATTTTTAATTTTTTAAAAAAATTCTGAGTATAAGCTGCACCAGACTATAAGTCGCATACATATATACGTTGTGAAATGAGTTATTTACACAGAATGTTTTTTTGTTTGTTTTTTATTTTTTTTATTTTTTGTTGTTTTGATTATTAAATCAACATAAAAAACACAATATACACTTACAACCAGTGCACCATGCCAATTCTTATTTTTACACTTTTTTTTTTCCAAATTCCATTTTATGTTATACTCTTCTGACACCACCAGATGGCAGTACAAGTGTCCACATAAGTGGCCATAAGACCCCAATTCAGTAGTGTATACAATTTTGGAAATAAGAGCTAAAAGGTGCTGTCCACACATGTGGCCAAATAAGCCTTTAGAGGTTTTAATTGTGTCCAAACGGTGTCTGTAACACGGCAGTAAAAGGGCTGCTCAAACAAAACAGAAGTCATCGTCATAGCTCTCCAATCAGCTAAACGGACTCAATAACTCCACGGTGACGTTTCGGTGAATTTACTGAGGAGTTTGTGAAACCGGGACAAAACAGAAAGAACACCATTGTAAGTTACGTGTTAGCGTATTAGCTAATGCTAACGACGCTAGCTTGATGACATGACGATACCACGTACAAATATGCATGAAAACATTCCTACAAGTAAGAATTGTTGTAGTTATATTGCAAAACTTACAAACGTTGCTTGGAGTGACGAATGAAGACTTCATACGGGTAGAAACGCTATGGACGATTAGACGACAAAACGGCACTTCTACTTCCGGTTCAAAGGTTTAAGTTGATGATACTAACACAGACACTCGTAAACGTGTTCGCATATTAGCTCATGCTAACGACGCTAGCTTCATTACCTTACAGTAGCACGTACAAATAATGCGGTGAAGCAGCATTGTCATTTGCAGCTGTGTGATGAACACATTATTTTGTATCACTTGCTAATATTTACACCCTTAAACTTTCAGTAGGTTGGAAAAAACTATTGAACGCAATTAAATAAGGGACCAAAGTGTCCTGATTGGCACACAGTGACAGGTTTGTCTTGATTGGCACACAGGGACCGGTGTGTCCTGATTGGCACACAGGGACAGGTGTGTCCTGATTGGCACACAGGGACAGGTTTGTCCTGATTGGCACACAGGGACAGGTTTGTCCTGATCAGCAAACGGGTACAGGTCTTTCCTGATTGGCACACAGGAACAGGTGTGTCCTGATTGGCACACAGGGACAGGTGTGTCCTGATTGGCACACAGGGACAGGTGTGTCCTGATTGGCAAACAGGTACAGGTTTGTCCTGATTGGCATACAGGGGCAGGTTTGTCCTGATTGGCAAACAGGTACAGGTTTGTCCTGATTGGCATACAGGGGCAGGTTTGTCCTGATTGGCAAACAGGTACAGGTTTGTCCTGATTTGCACAGAGGGACAGGTATGTCCTGATTGGCACACAGGGACAGGTTTGTCCTGATTGGCAAACAGGTACAGGTTTGTCCTGATTTGCACACAGGTACAGGATTGTTCTGATTGGCACACAGGTACAGGATTGTCCTGATTGGCACACAGGGACAGGTGTGTCCTGATTGGCACACAGGTACAGGAGTGTCCTGATTGGCAACCAGGGACAGGTGTGTCCTGATTGGCACACATGTACAGGAGTGTCCTGATTGGCAAACAGGGACAGGTTTGTCCTGATTTGCACACAGGTACAGGATTGTTCTGATTGGCACACATGTACAGGATTGTCCTGATTGGCACACAGGGACAGGTGTGTCCTGATTGGCACACAGGTACAGGAGTGTCCTGATTGGCAAACAGGGACAGGTGTGTCCTGATCGGCACATAGGGACAGGTGTGTCCTGATTGGCAAACGGGTACAAGTTTGTCCTGATTTGCACACAGGTACAGGATTGTTCTGATTGGCACACAGGTACAGGATTGTCCTGATTGGCACACAGGGACAGGTGTGTCCTGATTGGCACACAGGTACAGGAGTGTCCTGATTGGCAAACAGGGACAGGTGTGTCCTGATTGGCACACAGGTACAGGAGTGTCCAGATTGGCAAACAGGGACAGGTGTGTCCTGATCGGCACACAGGGACAGGTGTGTTCTGATTGGCCAGGTGAGACCACCATGTTGTTTCATTATCAGAGGAGTGTGTCCAGGTGAGACCACCGTGTTGTGTGTCCAGGTGAGACCACCATGTTGTGTGTCCAGGTGAGACCACCGTGTTGTGTGTCCAGGTGAGACCACCATGTTGTTTCATTATCAGAGGAGTGTGTCCAGGTGAGACCACCATGTTGTGTGTCCAGGTGAGACCACCATGTTGTGTGTCCAGGTGAGACCACCTTGTTGTGTGTCCAGGTGAGACCACCATGTTGTGTGTCCAGGTGAGACCACCTTGTTGTGTGTCCAGGTGAGACCACCTTGTTGTGTGTCCAGGTGAGACCACCTTGTTGTGTGTCCAGGTGAGACCACCATGTTGTGTCAAGGTGAGACCACCTTGTTGTGTGTCCAGGTGAGACCACCATGTTGTGTCAAGGTGAGACCACCATGTTGTGTGTCCAGGTGAGACCACCATGTTGTGTGTCCAGGTGAGACCACCATGTTGTGTGTCCAGGTGAGACCACCTTGTTGTGTGTCCAGGTGAGACCACCTTGTTGTGTGTCCAGGTGAGACCACCTTGTTGTGTGTCCAGGTGAAACCACCATGTTGTGTCAAGGTGAGACCACCATGTTGTGTGTCCAGGTGAGACCACCATGTTGTGTCAAGGTGAGACCACCATGTTGTGTGTCCAGGTGAGACCACCATGTTGTGTGTCCAGGTGAGACCACCATGTTGTGTGTCCAGGTGAAACCACCTTGTTGTGTGTCCAGGTGAGACCACCGTGTTGTGTGTCCAGGTGAGACCACCGTGTTGTGTGTCCAGGTGAGACCACCATGTTGTGTGTCCAGGTGAGACCACCATGTTGTTTCATTATCAGAGGAGTGTGTCCAGGTGAGACCACCATGTTGTGTGTCCAGGTGAGACCACCTTGTTGTGTGTCCAGGTGAGACCACCATGTTGTGTGTCCAGGTGAGACCACCTTGTTGTGTGTCCAGGTGAGACCACCTTGTTGTGTGTCCAGGTGAGACCACCATGTTGTGTCAAGGTGAGACCACCATGTTGTGTGTCCAGGTGAGACCACCATGTTGTGTGTCCAGGTGAGACCACCATGTTGTGTGTCCAGGTGAGACCACCTTGTTGTGTGTCCAGGTGAGACCACCTTGTTGTGTGTCCAGGTGAGACCACCTTGTTGTGTGTCCAGGTGAAACCACCATGTTGTGTCAAGGTGAGACCACCATGTTGTGTGTCCAGGTGAGACCACCATGTTGTGTCAAGGTGAGACCACCATGTTGTGTGTGCAGGTGAGACCACCATGTTGTGTGTCCAGGTGAGACCACCATGTTGTGTGTCCAGGTGAAACCACCTTGTTGTGTGTCCAGGTGAGACCACTGTGTTGTGTGTCCAGGTGAGACCACCGTGTTGTGTGTCCAGGTGAGACCACCATGTTGTGTGTCCAGGTGAGACCACCATGTTGTGTGTCCAGGTGAGACCACCATGTTGTGTGTCCAGGTGAGACCACCTTGTTGTGTGTCCAGGTGAGACCACCTTGTTGTGTGTCCAGGTGAAACCACCATGTTGTGTCAAGGTGAGACCACCATGTTGTGTGTCCAGGTGAGACCACCATGTTGTGTGTCCAGGTGAGACCACCATGTTGTGTGTCCAGGTGAGACCACCATGTTGTGTCAAGGTGAGACCACCATGTTGTGTGTCCAGGTGAGACCACCATGTTGTGTGTCCAGGTGAGACCACCTTGTTGTGTGTCCAGGTGAGACCACCTTGTTGTGTGTCCAGGTGAAACCACCATGTTGTGTCAAGGTGAGACCACCATGTTGTGTCAAGGTGAGACCACCATGTTGTGTGTCCAGGTGAGACCACCATGTTGTGTGTCCAGGTGAGACCACCATGTTGTGTCAAGGTGAGACCAGTCACCTGTGGCCTCGCCATGGCTCCTCATAGAGGGAGGAATATGGAAATGTCTGCTCCTTAATGAGTGACACTCAAGTGAGTAATCAGATTACATGTGATGAGCATCCTGAATAATTGACAGTGTCGTGATTGGAGCTGAGGAGAGGACATGTGGAGCAGGTACAGGAAGCTGTGTCTCCACGACGCCAGGAAACACACACACACACACACACACACACACACACACACACACACACACACCCTGTGGTGATGACTTCCTTCTTGTCCCTCGTCTGCGTCTTCTGGTTCACTGCTTGAGTTAATTACCATGGGGCGGGGGCTTCATCGTTATATGAAGCACTAATTGATGGCCTCGCTGCGTGATGACATGATTGACAGTGGACACTTTCTGTCTACTCGCTGTGTACACGGATATATCTAAGTATAATACACACTTAAAAGGGACAAGCGGTAGGAAATGGATGGATGGATGGATGGATGGATGGATGGATGGATGGATGGATGGATGGATGGATATCTCTAAGTAAAATACACACTTCTATATATCTAAGTAAAATACACATTCATATATTTCTAGGTTTATATTTATATATGTAAGTATAATAAGTATAATACACATATATATATCTAAGTATAATACACACTTCTATATATCTAAGTAAAATACACATTTATATATTTCTAGGTAAAATACACATTTATGTATCTCTAAGTGTAATACACATGCATATATCTAAGTATAATACACACTTATATATCTAAGTAAAATACACGGCTATATAAATAGATTGATTGATTGATTTATATATCTCTAAGTAAAAGACACACGTATATATCTAAGTAAAAGACACACTTATATATCTCTAAGTATAATACACACGTATATATCTAAGTAAAAGACACATGTATATATCTAAGTAAAATACACATTTATATATCTGTAAGTATAATACACACTTATATATCTAAGTAAAATACACATTTCGATATATCTAAGTATAATACACATTTAGATATATCTAAGTATAATACACACTTATATATCTAAGTATAATACACACTTATATATCTAAGTAAAATACACATGTATATATCTAAGTAAAATACACATTTATACATCTCTAAGTATAATACACACTTATATATCTAAGTAAAATACACATTTCGATATATCTAAGTATAATACACACTTATATATCTAAGTAAAATACACACTTATATATCTAAGTAAAATACACATTTAGATATATCTAAGTATAATACACACTTATATATCTAAGTAAAATACACATTTAGATATATCTAAGTATAATACACACTTATATATCTAAGTATAATACACATTTATATATCTAAGTATAATACACATTTATATATCTAAGTATAATACACACAGTGTTTCCCACACATTCATTTATTTGTGGCGGCCCGCCACGAAAGAATAAGGCTGCCACAAAAAAAAAATATATATATATATATTTAAATTTTTTAAATTTTTTTTTTTTATTTTTTTTATTTTTTGTGTCCTGTCCAGCTTCTCAGGCAAATCATATAGTTAATGTAGATGCCCATATCGGCTGTTCAGATTTACTTTACGAAAGAGAAGTGTAGGATCAAGATGTTTGGAGCTCTTTGTTTAGTGGGTCAGATGTTTGACGAAGTTTTGTGTCTTATCTACCACCACTACTGTTTCCTGTTTATTTGTTACTGTCTGTGGCAGGACACCTCTGCCTCTGTTTCACTTTATGTTGCTGGTAAATAATATGGTTGTAGTAGTAGGCTAAAGTTAAATGATTTAGCATGCACTAATTAAAGGGGCAGAGCTTTTAGAGACATTTTAGCTTTTATATTTTTATAAGATATATTTTTTGTAAGAACCACAATTAATAAATATATTTCAGTGAATAACTTATTGTTCAAATCTGTAAATAAATATGTACATAAAGTGTTGTAATTATATTGTAAAATGGATGGATGGATGGACGTTTAAAACAAAACTGTTATTATTAATTAGTAAGTATACATTTTTTGAGCCTTTTTAGAGAAAATCATATCATTGTAGTAAATTATGCAAATTACTCAATGATGTCATGGTGACCACGCCCATAGCCACGCCCCCACTGCCACAGGTATCTTGGCAGTTTATGGGAAACACTGACACATGTATATATCTAAGTAAAATACACATGTATATATCTAAGTATAATACACATGTGTATATTGAAGTAAAATACACATTTATATATCTAAGTATAATAAACATGCATATATCTAGAAAAGACACACTTACATATCTAAATAAAACACACATGCATATATCTAAGCAAAATACACATGTATATATCTAAGTAAAATACACATGTATATATCTAAGTAAAATACACATTTATATATCTAAGTATAATACACATGTATATATCTAAGTATAATACACATTTATATATTTACGTTTAATACACATGTATATATCTAAGTATAATACACATGTATACATCTAAGTATAATACAAATGTATATATCTAAGTAAAATACACATTTATATATTTCTAGGTAAAATACACATTTATGTATCTCTAAGTGTAATACACATGCATATATCTAAGTATAATACACACTTATATATCTAAGTAAAATACACGGCTATATAAATAGATTGATTGATTGATTTATATATCTCTAAGTAAAAGACACATGTATATATCTAAGTAAAAGACACACTTATATATCTAAGTAAAATACACATGTATATATCTAAGTAAAATACACATTTATATATCTAAGTAAAAGACACACTTATACATCTAAGTAAAATACACATGTATATATCTAAGTAAAATACACATTTATATATCTCTAAGTATAATACACACTTATATATCTAAGTAAAATACACATTTCGATATAGCTAAGTATAATACACACTTATATATCTAAGTAAAATACACACTTATATATCTAAGTAAAATACACATTTAGATATATCTAAGTATAATACACACTTATATATCTAAATAAAATACACATTTAGATATATCTAAGTATAATACACACTTATATATCCAAGTATAATACACACTTATATATCTAAGTAAAATACACACTTATATATCTAAGTAAAATACACATTTAGATATATCTAAGTATAATACACACTTATATATCCAAGTAAAATACACATTTCGATATATCTAAGTATAATACACACTTATATATCTAAGTAAAATACACACTTATACATCTGAGTAAAATACACACTTATACATCTAAGTAAAATACACACTTATATATCTATGTAAAATACACACTTATATATCTAAGTAAAATACACACTTATATATCTAAGTAAAATACACACTCATATATCTAAGTATAATACACATGTATATATCTAAGTAAAATACACATCTATATATCCAAGTATAATACACATGTCTAAGTAAAATACACATTTATATATTTCTAGGTAAAATACACATTTATGTATCTCTAACTGTAATACACATTTATATATCTAAGTATAATACACATGTATATATCTAAGTAAAATACACATGTATATATCTAAGTATAATACACATGCATATATCTAAGTATAATAAACATGCATATATCTAAAAAAAGACACACTTGTATATCTAAATAAAATACACACTTGTATATCTAAGTATAAAAATACACATGCATAAATCTAAGCAAAATACACATAGATATATAAATGTGTATTTTGCGTAGATATATACATGTGTATTGTAGTTAGATATATAAATGTGAATTTTACTTAGATATATAAATGGGTATTTTGCGTAGATATATCAAAGCAAAATACACACTTATATATCTGTATGATGCTAAGTTACTGACTCACAAGTCAGATTTACAAACACACAGTATGATGCTAGAACAAAACATTTCAACACACTTAGCACACAATTAACACAGCAACTGCAGAGCAGACAACTTTTTGACTTGGGGGCCGCATTGGGTTAAAACAATTTGTATATATATACAGTATATATTAGGGGTGTAACGGTACGTGTATTTGTATTGAACAGTTTCGGTACGGGGGTTCCGGTTCGGTTCGGAGGTGTACTGAACGTTTCCCCACGGACATATTAAGTAGCGTAACGCACGTTGTGTAAACAATGCACACCGAGGCACAACACTCGGCATGCTAGCAGCTAACGGGCTAGGATAGACTGACCATACGTCCTCTTTTCACCGGACATGTCCTCTTTTGCGGAGCTGTCAGGGCGGAGTTTCTTAAATGCCTCAAATGTCCGGCATTTTGGGTTAGGGTTGCGTGTATTTTCAATGTACGTTCAGGGTTAAGAAGGGGTTAAAAACAAAACAAATTGTGCACGCAGCAGCATTGGTGAGGGAGGGGCAGAGACAGACAGAGAGAGAGAGTTATGATAAACGCGCATGCGTCGCCAGGCTCTGCTTTTTATCCATAGATTTATCACATTTAAGTTTGTATTATCTATAGCAGGGGTGTCAAAAGTGTGCCCCGGAGGCCATTTGCGGCCCACAGCTAGTGTCTTAAAGGCCCACGGCACATTCTAAAAGTACTATTAAAATAAACAAAAGCATAACAAAAATGAAATAAAAAAGCTTAGAGGTTAAATGTAATTTAGAAAAAGTTGCAATGTTGACTAATAAAACAACTGGTGACTCAAAGCGCTTTGACATGGTGAAAGCCAATATCTAAGTTACATTTTAAACCAGCGCGGGCGGCAGGTGGGTAAAGTGTCTTGCCCAAGGACACGACGGCAGTGACTAGGATGGCGGAGGCGGGGATCGAACCTGGGACCCTCAAGTTGCTGGCCCCAATGAGCGCGACAATGTCACGTTGTCGATGGGAAAATGCATGTTTAGACAATATGAGCGGCGAGGAGACGGCGAGAGTAACAAGCGGTGGAAAATGGATTAGAAAGGACACATTATTAAAAATATAACTTGGGACTTCCCGCCGGCCGGATTTTGAACGCTGGCGGGCCGCACCCGGCCCCCGGGCCGTAGTTTGGGGATCTCCTGCACTAGACAGCATATCTTACCTTTACTTGTCAATGAAGTCCATTCGCCTTTCCTCCTGGACGAAGATCTCCACGGCTTTGTTGTAGAAGTCCTCCTTTTTCTCCTTCTTCTTTTGACTTTTAAAAGTCCCTCGTCCTCCATGGAGATCATTGCCACCAAATGCAAGCTCCTGTTTCCCCCCCAAAAAGCAAGTGTTATTTATCAGCTCTTTAAATACCTCACCATGTCCCTTTACATTGTTATTGTGATGCTGATATTTAGTCTTACTTACAGCCAGATCAATACTTGACATTGTTATTGTGATGCTGATATTTAGTCTCACTTACAGCCAGATCAATACTTGACATTGTTATTGTGATGCTGATATTTAGTCTCACTTACAGCCAGATCAATACTTGACATTGTTATTGTGATGCTGATATTTAGTCTCACTTACAGCCAGATCAATACTTGACATTGTTATTGTGATGCTGATATTTAGTCTCATTTACAGCCAGATCAATATTTTACATTGTTATTGTGATGCTGATATTTAGTCTCCTTTAGATCCAGATCAATACTTGACATTGTTATTGTGATGCTGATATTTAGTCTCCTTTAGATCCAGATCAATACTTGACATTGTTATTGTGATGCTGATATTTAGTCTCCTTTAGATCCAGATCAATACTTGACATTGTTATTGTGATGCTGATATTTAGTCTCATTTAGATCCAGATCAATACTTGACATTGTTATTGTGATGCTGATATTTAGTCTCCTTTAGATCCAGATCAATACTTGACATTGTTATTGTGATGCTGATAATTAGTCTCCTTTAGATCCAGATCAATACTTGACATTGTTATTGTGATGCTGATATTTAGTCTCCTTTAGATCCAGATCAATACTTGACATTGTTATTGTGATGCTGATAATTAGTCTCCTTTAGATCCAGATCAATACTTGACATTGTTATTGTGATGCTGATATTTAGTCTCACTTACAGCCAGATCAATACTTGACATTGTTATTGTGATGCTGATATTTAGTCTCCTTTAGATCCAGATCAATACTTGACATTGTTATTGTGATGCTGATATTTAGTCTTACTTACAGACAGATCAATACTTGACATTGTTATTGTGATGCTGATATTTAGTCTCACTTACAACCATAGGTGGATTAATGACCGGGCCTACCGGGCCCAGGCCCAGGGGGCCAGAGGCCCCAAGGGGCCAGGCCAACTTGGCCCCGCGGCCGCGACCCAAGCAAAACTACTTTTGCAAAAATAATAATCTTAAGCCCCAAGGGGCCAGGCCAACTTGGCCCCGCGGCCATGATCCATAGAGGGTAAGAGGCCCCAAGGGGCCAGGTCAACTTGGCCCCGCGGCCGCGACCCACAGAGGGCCAGAGGCCCCAAGGGGCCAGGCCAACATGGCCCCGCGGCCATGATCCATAGACGGTCAGAGGCCCCAAGGGGCCAGGCCAACTTGGCCCCGCGGCCACGATCCATAGAGGGTCAGAGGCCCCAGGGGGCCAGGTCAACTTGGCCCCGCGGCCACGATCCATAGACGGTCAGAGGCCCCAAGGGGCCAGGCCAACTTGGCCCCGCGGCCACGACCCACAGAAGGCCAGAGGCCCCAAAGGGCCAGGCCAACTTGGCCCCGTGACCGCGAGCCACAGAAGGCCAGAGGCCCCAAGGGGCCAGGTCAACTTGGCCCCGCGGCCACGATCCATAGAGGGTAAGAGGCCCCAAGGGGCCAGGTCAACTTGGCCCCGCGGCCGCGACCCACAGAGGGCCTGAGGTCCTAAGGGGTCAGGCCAACTTGGCCCCGCGGCCATGATCCATAGAGGGCCAGAGGCCCCGAGGGGTCAGGCCAACTTGGCCCCGATCCATAGAGGGTCAGAGGCCCCAAGGGGCCAGGCCAACTTGGCCCCGCGGCCACGACCCACAGAGGCCCCAAGGGGCCAGGCAAAATTGGCCCCGCGGCCATGATCCACAGAGGGCCAGAGGCTCTCAATCATTATTATCAAAGCTAATTCTCAAATTGGATGGATCACACAACCTCACTCACATATTCTTTATCAATTATTAAAGGTTGTTTCTGAATTTTGATCACAGAACTTAATGCAAATATTCTTGATTGATTGACAAAGCTCATTCTCAAATTTTGATTACACAACCTTACTCTGACAAATTATCATTATCAAAAAGCTCTATCTCGAATTTGGATCACAGAATCTCACTCAAGTATTCTTAGCTGTGCCCCTCCCCCATCAAGTCTTTCATAAACCGGTCTGTTCTTTTAGAATCTCCTCATTTGGTATTTTGAACTCGTGAGAGACTGCTCAAAATTTGGTTTCCTTTCCCTCAGTTCAGACTCAGAGATAATTTGAAATCATTCAACAAGAAGTTTAACGCGCGCACACACACACACACACACACTTGAGTTGAGCATTACTTGGAAATTCTTATATTTTCCATTTTGCTGTTATTATCAGCATCTTCCCATTTTGTCCTTTTCTTTCGAGAAAGTTTACAGTCTGACATTTGTCACTGCTGTCAGTTAATAACTTTTTGGTCTTTGACCCATTTTGTCATTTTCTCGATTCGATCGTCACTGACCACTCTCTCCTGTCTGGCAGACATCGTTGCTGCCATCATAGCTAGCAAGCTGCCTGCAGCGGGTCATCCCTATGTTCCCCGTCCCTATGTTACCCGGGTCCTATGTTCCCCTCTACCGGGGAACTAAGGACCCTTTTTTAAAAAAAGGGTTCTATGTTCCCCGCTGCGGGGAACGTACAACACTTTTTCCAGAAAAGGGTTCTATGTTCCCCGCTGCTTCCAATGCGCGACTAAGTAAGACGCACGCAGACACGCATGACAGAGACGCGTTTAAGTTGTCGAAGGAAGGAAGTTCGCGTTTGAGTTGCTCTATCTGCTGCCGCACGCCCTGTGACAGGTTAGGTTTAGGGATGGTTTTGGTCAGGGCACAATTTCGCCAAAAAAGTGCTCCACAACGCCCTGTGACAGGTTAGGTTTAGGGATAGTTTTGGTCAGGGCACAATTTCGCCAAAAAAAAGTGCTCCACAACGCCCTGTGACAGGTTAGGTTTAGGGATGGTTTTGGTCAGGGCACAATTTCGCAATTTCGCCAGATACAATGCAGGGAACATAGGACCCTTTTTTAGAAAAAGGGTCCTAAGTTCCCCGGTCGCATACAAAGACCCAGGAACAACCGGGGAACATAGGACCCGGGGAACATAGGACCCGGGGAACATAGGCACGCTCCCGCCTGCAGATAGCAACATTTTGGTGTCCTTTGGGAAAATATTTAGAAAGAAGACAAAAGTACACACAGTTGTACAACTATTATCTTTATGATCTTTTTTTTGTTAGTTTCTCTGTTACTGTGTGTGGCCAATTAAGCGACTTTTGGCCATACCTGGCTGGTGACATTTAGCGACTTTCTGGTTGATGTTAAGATTAATAATAGCAACAGTTCTCTTCATCTTAATGCAATTTATTGTGTCTGTCTCTCCACATTTTGCCATTAGGTACTTTGAGCTCTTGTTGGTCAGTCACTCTAAGGTACATTGTTGCTGCCATCATAGCTAGCAAGCTGCCTGCAGATAGCGACATTTTGGTGTCCTTTGAGAAATATTAAGAAAGAAGACAAAAGTACAAGACATTGTATGATTACTATCTTTTTAAAATTATTTGTTTCACTGTGTGATTGACCGACTTTGCCGCTAGATTTCGCGTCTTTTGGCCATACCTGGCTAGCGACTAAAAACATCATTTAGCGACTTTTTGGTTGTGAAGATAAGTGGTAAGAGCAGATCTTCCTGTTGGTCTTCCCACATTTTGCCATTTGGTACTTTGCACTCTTCTTGGTCACTCCAAGGCATTTGTCCCTGCCTTCAGCTAGTCACTTGGCTCTTTTGGAATATATTTCACTGTAATTGGCTCTCTCTCTCTCTTTCTCCTCAGTACAAATCAGCCTGTTCCCTTGCCATTCATCACTGACCACTCTGCTCTCCTGTCTGTCAGACATTATTGCTGCTTGCAGATAGCTTGGGGTCCTTAGAGAAAATATCAGAAGAGAAAAGTACACAATTATCTTAATTATCTTTTTTATTCAGTCAGTCCTTCAGTGAGTCCCAGTGTGTTGGCGATTAAGCAACGTTGGCATTCAATTAGCGACTTTTGGCCATACAT
Organism: Entelurus aequoreus; assembly: GCF_033978785.1. Taxonomy (NCBI): domain Eukaryota; kingdom Metazoa; phylum Chordata; class Actinopteri; order Syngnathiformes; family Syngnathidae; genus Entelurus; species Entelurus aequoreus. The sequence goes on from NC_084758.1 coordinate 4,405,210, forward strand.
GGCTGGCGACTCAAAAAACTAGAAAAAAAGTACAAAAAGTTGTACAATTAATATCTTTATTATCCTTAATTCCCCTGAATCCTAGAGTGTGTTGCAATTAAGCAACTTTGCTGCTAGGTTTAGCGACTCTTGTTTTGGGCATACCTGGCTAGCGACTACAAACATTATTCAGCAACTTTTTGGCTGTTAAGATTAACGTTAATAAATTAAATCCTAATACAATTTATTGTGTTGGTCTCGCCATCTTGCTATTAGGTACTTTGAATTCTTGTTGGTCTCTGCTAAGGTATCTGGCTGTTGTCTTTGCCTTCAGTTAGTCACTTGGCTCTGGAATATATTTAACTGTACTTGGCTCTCTCTTTCTCCTCAGTACAAATCAGTCTGTTCCCTTGCCATTTAGACATTTTCTTGATTGGATCATCACTGACCACTCTGCTCTCCTGCTGTCTATCAGACATTGTTGCTCCCATCATAGCTAGCAAGCTGCCTTGGTGTCCTTTGTGAAAATATTTAGATAGAAGACTAAAGTGCACAAAGGTGTACAATTATTATCTTTTCAAAATATTTGTTTCACTGTCAGTGTGATTGACCGACTTTGCCGCTAGATTTCGCGTCTTTTGGCCATACCTGGCTAGCGACTGAAAACATCATTTAGCAACTTTTTGGTTGTGAAGATAAGAGGTAAAAGCAGATCTGCCTGTTGGTCTTTCCACATTTTGCCATTTGGTACTTTGCACTCTTGTTGGTCACTCCAAGGCATTTGTCCCTGCCTTCAGCTAGTCACTTGGCTCTTTTGGAATATATTTCACTGTAATTGGCTCTCTCTCTCTTTCTCCTCAGTACAAATCAGTCTGTTCCCTTGCCATTTAGACATTTTCTTGATTCGATCATCACTGACCACTCTGCTCTCCTGCTGTCTATCAGACGAATCAGTTGATTCTCTGCTCTCAATTGTCTATGCTAGTAAGCTGTTATTCTCTGCTTTGGAGTGTTGATGCTGGGTTGCTAGTTTTCTAAATCACCTCACACACTTGAAGGAAGCAGCACCGATCATAAACACACAAACAAACTCACACACACACACACACGCACACACACACACACACACACACACACACACACACACACATAGTTGGTTTATCTGTTGTGATAGGCAAAGAGCCAATGTGCAAAGAAAGAAGGGAAATATGGATCATAAACGTTTAAGTGGAGGAGCTAGAAAAAAAATTCAGCAAGAAAAGAAAAAAAAGGAATCAGTTTTACTTGAGAGTGTTCCAAATATCTCCAGCTTCTTCAGTACAAAGACATCTGCTGAAAGCAATTCTATAAATGCTACTGCAAATTCAGCTAAGGTTAGCAATGCACCTGAGCTAGCATGTAGCTCCCAAGATCCTGAGACCACTACAAGCGTAGACACTGAACCAAATGCTTCTGATGCTTATGATTCAACCAATTCAGCAGTAGCCAGTTGCTCGGATGAATGTGAGGTCACTGCACCTCTGGACAGCATAGAAAATGAGCTGAATCTTTCTTCAACACCATCTACAGTGACAACTCTACCTAGTGATCCCGCTAAATGGGCTGAGACCCTCACTGAGTCAATGAAGGAAGTTCTTATTCAAAGAGGTGCAAAATCATTTCACAACCGTCACAGCCATTATCCAGCTTCTGTGAGGAACAGTGGGCTAGGAGGCAAAACCCGATGCCTAAACAATGAACATTTTACTTCACACTTGCCCAATGGACAACGAGTACAAAGAGAGTGGCTGATGTACTCTCCCTCTACTGGTAATGTTTACTGCTTTGCATGCAAACTGTTTTCCCCAAAAACGCATTCTTTTGTGACAGGCTATTGTGATTGGAAACACTCAGAAAGATTTGGTGAACATGAGCGAAGTGCTGAGCACATAACCTACATGCAAGCAGTCTTGAACCGCGCCAAAGGTGCCACAGTTGATGCAGACCTGTTCAAACAGTTTCAGGCAGAGAGCAGCTATTGGAGGCAGGTGTTACAAAGAGTTGTTGCAGTCATTAAATTCCTTGCAGAAAGGGGCCTTGCATTTAGGGGTAAAAATGAATCGTTAGGGTCTCCTCTCAATGGGAACTACCTTGGTATTCTGGAGGTCCTGGCTGAATTTGATCCCTTTCTAAAGGATCACATCAGAAAGTTTGGGCAGATGGGTCGAGGTAATACCTCATATCTGTCCTCCACCATTTGTGAGGAATTCATTGAATTGATGGGTGCAAAAACCAAACAGGCTATAGCAGATGAACTGCAAGCAAGCAAATACTACTTTATCATTGTGGATTCAACCCCAGATTTATCTCATGTGGACCAATTGACATTCATATTCCGTTTTGTTAGCAAAGAGGGCAGTGTTGTTGAACGCTTTGTGGGTTTTGAGCCCATTACTAGCCATACAGGTGAAAGTTTGGCTAACTGTGTCATGTCTGTGTTGGAAAATCTAGGGTTAGAGCTGTCAAATTGCAGGGGGCAGGCTTATGATAATGCCAGCAACATGTCAGGGAGGTATAATGGGTTGCAGGCTCACTTAAAGAAAAGCAACCCATTAATACACTATATTCCATGTGCAGCTCACTCTTTGAATTTGGTGGGAGTCAACAGCATTGACAGATGTGGAAATGAAGTCTCTAAGTATTTTGACTTGATTCAGTCTATTTACAACTTCACAACTGCATCCACACACCGATGGGACAGGGTATTTGGCAATTCCAACATAGATCTCACACTTAAAGCTTTATCCAACACGCGTTGGAGTTGCCGTGCAGAATCTACCAAAGCACTGTGGCAGAACTACAGTAAAATAAAAGCAGCACTACAGGTTATTTCCACTGATGACACAGAGAAACGAGACACACGAACTGAAGCTGACAGTCTAGTGCGGAAGCTGGATTCACTTGAGATGGCCTTCATGGCAGGCTTTTGGGACACTGTTCCGTCCAGATTTCAGGCCACAAGTCTGCAACTTCAAAAAGCAGACATGGACCTTGGTACAGCAGTTAGATTGCTGGAATCTCTGCGCACCTTTGTTCTCTCCCAAAGAGATCTATTTGATCATTTTGAGCAGAAAGCCTTAAACATGTTGGGTGGCACCCCATCTTACAGGGCTGAACGGACGAGGAAACGTAAAAAGTTTGCTGATGAATCAGCATCCCCAGATGTTGTGCTTGAGGGAAGGCAACTGTTTCAAATAGAGACATTTATTGCCTCTATTGATCAACTGAGTTCAAGCCTTAATCACCGTCTGGAGGCCTACAAACATCTGAACAATTTGTTCAGTGTCCTTTTCTCTTTGGATACAGAGTCCAATGCTTCAGTCCTTCACAAGGCCAAGATTCTCACTGAATCATACCCATCTGACCTCAATGAAAGTCTTGGACAGGAGCTTATACAGTTCAAATCTTTTATACAGCTCAACAACACTGATGAGGAGAGGACCCCTTCAGGACTGCTCAAAACAATAATACATTTTGGACTACAGCCTACGTTTCCTAATACATACATTGCGCTACAGATTTTTCTCACTCTACCGGTCAGTAACTGTGAGGGAGAACGCTCATTCTCTCTTTTGTCAAGAGTAAAAAATGAGCTGCGCACAAGAATGACTCAGAAAAGATTAAATGCGTTATCTCTAATGGCAATTGAGAGTGAGCTGACAAGAGAGTTGGACTTCAATGATGTGGTGGATGATTTTGCAAAATTGAAAGCACGAAAGAAACCCCTTGCTTAAAGGTGCACTGTGTAAGATTTTTAGGTTATTTCCAGAATTCACCCATTCACTAATGTTAGGCTACCTGTTTTCATGAATACTTACCACCACCATAAAATTCTAAGTATCCATTATGACTTGGAGAATTGCACTTTTGCCATTTCTGGGAAGTGTCACCTGGATTGTGAAGATAGGATTGACTTTAGGCAGAAGCTTGGTGCTTTCTCTGGCAAACTGAACCTCAAGCTTCATTCTCTGCAGCTTTGCATTCTTGTGCAGACTTTCATCCACAAGGAACTTTTCAACTTCCCCACTATCGTGAAGGGGCCATCAAAAGATTTCAGTGTGTCCAGCATGTCTAGTCTCCTTTCTTTGAGCCATCTCTTGTTTCTCATCTGCCCTACTCTCGAATTTTGCCTTCATGAATTTACTCCAGTTGAGTTCAACCTCCCTTTTTGCTTGTGCTGCTGCCTTGAAACCTCTGAAGCTCCTGGCTCTTCTGTAAAATTATTGACCTATTGACTGCGTTCAGTGTGCCCAACTTCTTCAGTTTGTAGTCCACCTTGCCACATTGTCTCTCCATCCCAATGTTGTGCACAGGGGTGCCATCAATGTTACTAGCCTGTTCACTGACAGGGTCCATTGGGAAGGTCTCCTCATCCATCCTCTGCCTGGCCAGGACAGTCTTCAGATGGGGCAGCATGAGATCTGTCAGCTGCTTCACTTCATCCAAGTATTCGGCAGCCACGTCTGACACTGAGTTCAGGACATGTCCAGTGCCTGTCCAGCCACTATAGCATTCTTGGAAATGGGCTATCTTGACCTGCATGCAGCCCTTGTACCATGAACTGGCCTACACCTTTCTTTGTGGTGCTCTCCGATGCATGTTATCATTTTACCTTTCTCCTTCTCCTCAAGCTTAACCACAAATAGATACAGACTTTGAGCCTCAATTTGCTGCACAGCTGCCGTTATGCCAATGTGTTTTCCTAAGATATTATTTTATTTTTAATGATAGAAGGGAGGAAAAGGGGGAAAAAATCATGTCCGATTTAGTTTTTTGGGTGGGTTGGGGGGTTTATTTCATGATAGCTACCAACTTCCAATACATAATATCTCTCAAATGACCCAATGCACCATCACTGAAGTGGGCGTAATCATTTTCAAAAATGTTTATTTTTAGGCCATTTATCCCCTCCCCCTGTGTCTGTGTGAAACCTGTGCTTGTCAGTGTCTGTGTGGTATACCTAATAGTGTGTGTGCAGTATGTGCACTCTTCTGTACAGTACAGTGTGCATGTCTGTTCACAGTATACAGTATTTCTTGCATAGTGCGTGCGTGTGTGTGCGCCCACACGCGCGGGGGGTTGAGGGGCCAAGACCATGTCAGGCCCAGGGGGCCAAAATTTCTTAATCCGCCCCTGCTTACAACCAGATCAATACTTGACATTGTTATTGTGATGCTGATATTTAGTCTCCTTTAGATCCAGATCAATACTTGACATTCCAAACGTTTTGAAATAAATCTGACCTTGAATGTTGGCAGATGAGCTTTCATGTTTGTCGAGGCTTCTCGGCAGCTTTTTCAGATCCATCCCATCCAGCCATTTCCTACCGCTTGTCCCTCCCGGGGTTGCTGGAGTCTATCTCAGCTGCATGGGGGCGGAAGGCAGCGTACATTTGGCTCCAAACACGCTCCCTTCGGTGAGAATAAAAGGCGGGGAAAGCAATAAATAGTTTTTTGTATTTTTTTGTAGCACAACCAAAAAGTCACTCTTTTTTAATCCTTTTGGAATGAACACGTTATTTTCTGTCCTGGGACCACACACCTGTCAATCAAATCTGGCGTTGCTCTCCCAGTATTCATGACTTCTTCCTTTCATTAAAAGTCTACTCTTGAAAAATTCCGTCTTTTAGATATAAAATCCTCCATTTTTAGGGCGAAAAAGCGTCAAAGTTTGCGGGAAGCTAGCAGGTTTTGTCTTGTTGTTTTCTTCTTCTACTTCTTCTGTTGGCAGTTCTTCAACTGTTTGTGTATATCGCCCCCTACTGTGAGACAGAGGTACTTGCTTGATTGATTGCTTGATTGAAACTTGTATTAGTAGATTGCACAGTACAGTACATATTCCCTACAATTGACCACTAAATGGTAACACCCCAATAAGTTTTTCAACTTGTTTACACACTACCTGTGTCCACGTAAATCAATTCATGGTACAAATATATACTATCATCATAATACAGTCATCACACAAGTTAATCATCAGAGTATATACATTGAATTATTTACATTATTTACAATCCCAGGGGGGGGATGTGGAGGGTTTGGTTGATATCAGCACTTCAGTAATCAGTCATGCTGCCTTATGGCCTGCCTTGTCCCCCTGGCAACAAGCACGCACACACTCAATACACTTTGTGTGGACCTGTGGAGGCACTAGTTGTGTCTGCCTCAAGAGGCACTACCTGTGTCTCAGGAAGTGAAGTGAAGTGAATTATATTTATACAACACTTTTCTCTAGTGTCTCAAAGCGCTTTTACATAGTGAAAGCCAATATCTAAGTTACATTTAAAGCAGTGTGGGTGGCACTGGGAGCAGGTGGGTAAAATGTCTTGCCCAAGGACACAACGGCAGTGACTAAGATGGCGGAAGCGGGGATCGAACCTGGAACCCTCAAGTTGCTGGCACGGCCACTCTACCAACCGAGCTATACCGCCCCAGAAGGGAGGTACTACCCGTGTCCGCCTCAGGAGGCACTACCTGTGTCCGCCTCAGGGGGCACTACCTTTGTCCGTTTTAGGAGGCAGTACCTTTGTCTGCCTCAGGAGGCACTACCCGCGTCCCCCTCAGGAGGCACTACTTGTGTCTGCCTCAGGAAGCACCACATGTGTCTGACTCAGGAGGCACTACCTGTGTCTGCCTCAAGAGGCACTACCTGTGTCCGCCTCAGGAGGCACTTCCTGTGTCTGCCTCAGGTGGCACTACATGTGTCTGCCTCAGGAGGCACTACCTGTGTCTGTTTCTGGAGGCACTACC
>NC_084758.1:4416976-4421976 GCF_033978785.1 Entelurus aequoreus
ATGGATGGATGGATGGATAATATATATTATATTTATATTATTATATATTATTCAATATTGCCAATTTTTTTGTTGTTCTTGTAAAACAGTGACATTTTTTGAGTAAAATTATGACTTTTGCCATCATTTTGCCAAGTAAAATTCCGATTATTATCATAATATTGCCAAAATGTTAAAGCTTTCTTATAAAATTGTGACTTTTGTCGAGAAAAGTGACGACTCGTTTCATGAAATTGCCAAAACGTTAAGCTTTTCTTGGAAAAATTGCAACCGTTATTAAGTAAAATTCCAACTTTTATCATAATATTGCACAAATGGTTTTTTTTTTACTCGACTTGCGTTGAGTAAAATGACGACTTTTATTATAATACTGCCAAAATTCTACGTTTTTCTTGCGAAATTGTGACCTTTTTCTCGTGAAATTCCAACTCATTTTTCACAACAAGCTTTTTTTATATTTGCATAGTATGTATATATTATACATGTTGTAAATACACTTCTTTATATATCTACAAAGGCTGGTCCTAAAGAGGGAGGCACTTTTCTCACGTCTCAAAAAGGTAACAAATACAAGAATGTGTGTGTGTGTGTGTGTGTGTGTGTGTGTGTGTGTGTGTGTGTGTGTGTGTGTGTGTGTGTGTGTGTGTGTGTGTGTGTGTGTGTGTGTGATCTCACATGGTGTGGCTAGCTTAGCCCGGTTAGCAAACACAGGCTGAGTAAACAGGTTGAGAGGAACATGAAATCCCAGACTTGGTGCAGAGTCGGACAAACTGGACTCTGCTTCTTAAAGCTCTGGACACAGAAGACCTGCTGGGACTAAAGCAAACATTCTCAACCTGCGGTACGCGTGCCAGCAGTGGTACGCACGCTCCGTCTCATGGTACGATTTTTTTTCCTTTTTTACAGTCATGGTCAAAAGTTTGCATACAGTTGTAAAGAACATGATGTCATGGCTGTCTTGAGGTGCCAATCATTTCTTCAACTCTTATTTTTTTGTGATGTAGTGATTGGAGCACATACTTGTTGCTCACAAAAAAAACATTCATGAAGTTTGCTTCTTTTATGAATTTTATTATGGGTCTACTGTCTAATGTGAGGGTCAAAAGTATACATACAGCAATGTTAATATTTGCTTACATGTCCCTTGGCAAGTTGACCTGCAATAAGGCGCTTTTGGTAGCCATCCACAAGCTTCTGCTTGACCACTTGACCACTAAATTGATGCAGTTCAGCTAAATGTGTTGCTTTTCTGACATGGACTTGTTTCTTCAGCATTGTCCACACCTTTAAGTCAGGACTTTGGGAAGGCCATTCTGAAACCTTCATTCTAGCCTGATTTAGCCATTCCTTTACCACTTTTGAGGTCATTGTCCTGTTGGAACACCCAACAAGAGCCAACCTCCGGGCTGATGATTTTAGCTTGTCCTGAAGAATTTGGAGCTAATCCTCCTTTTTTATTGTCCCATTTAAAGCAGCAGTTCCATTGGCAGCAAAACAGGCCCAGAGCATAATACTACCACCACCATGCTTGACGGTAAGCATGGTGTTCCTGGGATTAAAGGCCTCACCTTTTCTCCTCCAAACATATTGCTGGCTATTGTGGCCAAACAGCTCCATTTTTGTTTCATCTGACGTCACATGGACAAAGATAAGACCTTCTGGAGGAAAGTTCTGTGGTCAGATGAAACAAAAATGGAGCTGTTTGGCCACAATACTTTCAAGTATTCAAAATAAGTCATATAACAATATATATTATTTTTCCTTTCAATAATTACATTTTTAGATCACCTTCACATCTATCTGTCCATTATAATTTTCTATTATTTCTATTATGTTTTATTTTGATTTATTCCCTTTTTGTCAATAAAACCTTGTTTTTTTGCATGAAAACAATATTTTCCCCATAAAAATGAATCATTTACTGTGACTTTAATTCATAAGAACATTACATTTGATGTGTTATTATTATTATTTGAACAATGACAGTTTTAAAGTAAAAATATTTATTCGTTGACGTACACTTTTATTTTGTTTTTTTGAAGTTGTATGTCCATTTTGTCCAAGAAAATCTTGTTCTTTTACGGCAAAAACATAAAAATATGCAACATTTTTTCACCCAAAAAATGCTCAAGGTGGAATATTTGATGTGAATTATAGCAAATTATAATAATTATGCATAAAGCCTTAAATAGGAAACAATTTATAAAACATTGCTTTTAAGTCGGTATTGTTGTTTGTTAAAATAAAAATATAAGACTAAAGGTCTTAGTCTTTAAAGTGTTCAACATAAGTCATATAACAATATATATTATTTTTACTTGCAATAGTTAGTTTTAGATCCACTTCATATCTATCTGTCCATTATAAGTTTTTATTATTTTTATCACATGTTTTATTTTGATTTATTAACCTTTTTGTCAAATAAAACCTTGTTTTTTTGTATGGCACCCCCAAAAACTTCAATATTTTCCCCATAAAAATGAAACATTTAATGTGATTTTAATTCATAAAAACATTGAATTTGATGTGTTATTATTATTTGAACAATGACAGTTTTAAAGTAAAAATATTTCTTCGTTGACGTACATTTGTATTTTATTTTTTTGTAGTTTTATGCCATTTTGTCCAAGAAAATCGTGCTTTTTTATGGCAAAAACATAAAATATGCAACATTTTTTCACACCAAAAATGCTCAAGGTGGAATATTTGATGTGAATTATAGCAAATTATAATAATTATGCATAAAGCCTTAAATAGGTAAATCATTTATAAAACATTGCTTTTAAGTTAGTATTGTTTTTTGTTAAAATAAAAAATATTCAACTAAAGGGCTTAGTCTTTAAAGTGTTCAACATAAGTCAATATATATTATTTATACTTGCAATGCTTACATTTTTAGATCAACTTCATATCTATCTGTCCATTATACGTTTTTATTATTTTTATTATATGTTTTATTTTGATTTGTTCCCTATTTGTCAAATAAAACCTTTTTTTTTTTTTGTATGGCAAACACAAAAAATTAAATATTTTCCCCATAAAAATGAAACATTTAAGGTGATTTTTATTGATTAAAACATTGAATTTGATGTGTTATTATTTGAACAATGACAATTTTAAAGTAAAAAAGATTTCTTCGTTGACATACATTTTTATTTTATTTTTTTGAAGTTTTATGTCCATTTTGTCTAAGAAAATCTTACAATAATCTAAAATATGTAACATTTTTTCACCCATAAAATGCTCAAGGTGGAATATTTGATGTGAATAATAGCAAGTTATAATAATTATGCATTAAGCCTTAAATAGATTAATAATTTATAAAAAAAATATTGTCTTTCAATGTTTTTTGAGCAATGACTGTTAAAATAAAAGTGTATACCTTTTTGTCAAATAAAACCTTGTTTTTTTGTATGGCAAACACAAAAATAATTAATATTTTCCCCATAAAATGAAACATTTAATGTGATTTTAATTCATAATAACTTTGAATTTAATGCATTATTATTATTTGAACAATGACCGTTTTAAAGTAGAAATAAAAGCATTCTGCATGACATCTTTGTGTTATTAGAGTCAACATTGTCCAGTTTTATTTCACCTGTTTGCTCTTTTATTCCACTTTTTATGTCATTTTTGTAACAATATGTTTAAAGGACAAAAAAAGTTGATTTGAAGAAAGACAGAGGTTTTGTGGCGGTGTCGTGCGAGAGGTGGTCTTTGTCCTTGACTGCTTCCTTCTTGCTTCACACTCAATTGAACAAGTGTGCCACCAAATGTCTGCTTGGCCTTTTGGGCCTGAAGGAAGAACTGGTCCACATGGCCAGAAAGCAAGATGGTGATATTATTTCCGTAACGTAAACATGAAAAAAAATAAGTATGAGAGTTTTAAGGTCATCATACCGGTGCTTTTTAGGGTGCCCAAGGTCGAGACCGTAGACCAGTCGTAGGTCCTAAACCAGAATGGTCCAAATGTGTTCCACAAACTAAAAAAATCAAAGTATGGGGGGCCATTAGGTATTTTACACGGTCAAAACTAATACTTGTGGGGTTTTTTCAACACTTAAATCTCTAGATTAACTTCCGACATCATTTTATAATTTTACGTTTCATGCCCGTTTTAATAAAGACAACCCAGTTTTTTATGGCAAAAACACGAAATATGCAACATTTTCCCCACCAAAAAAAAAAGTTCACAGTGGAATATTTGGTGTGAAGTCATTGTGGAATCATGTCTTTGGAACCATGATTAGGTGCGATCAATCAAAAATAATGCTAGCATTAAACATTAGCATCTTAACTTTATAATTTGTGGTAGTATTTTCAAAAAGTATTATTATTATTATTATTATTAATAATATATTATATTATATTGTGTTCATTGTTATTTTTATTACATTTATTTATTTTTGTGTTTAGATTATTAATATTATTAATTATTATTATGATGATGATGATGATGATTATTATTATTATTATTATATTATATTCTGTATTAATTGTTATTTTTATTACATTTATTTATTTGCATGTTATTATAAATAAACATTGATTGATTGATTGATTGATTATTATTATTATTATTAATATATTACTCTTTATTCATTGTCATTTTTATTACATGTATTTATTTTTGTGTTTATATTATTATTATTATTATTAAATTATATTCTGTATTCATTGTTGTGTATTACATTTATTTATTTTATGTTTGTAATATTATTATTGTTATTATTATTATATTGTATTCTGTATTCATTGTTATTTTTAATACATGTATTTATTTTTGTGTATATATTATTACTATTATTATTATTATATTATATTCTGTATTCATTGTTATTTTATTACATTTATTTATTTGTATGTTATTATTATTATTATTATTATCATTATTATATTATACTATATTCATTGTTATTTTTATTACATTTATTTATTTTTGTGTTTATATTATTATTATTATTATTATATTATATTCTGTATTCATTTTTATTTGT
>NC_084758.1:4424476-4434404 GCF_033978785.1 Entelurus aequoreus
TATGTGTGTGTTTGTGAGGAGTGTGTGTGTTGTATTTGTGTGTTTGTGAAGGGTGTGTGTGTGTGTTTTTGTGAGGATGTCAGTGTGTGTGTTTGTGAGGAGTGTGTGTGTTGTATTTGTGTGTTTGTGAGGAGTGTGTGTGGGTGTGGTATTTGTGTGTTTGTGAGGAGTGTGTGTGTTGTGTTTGTGAGGAGTGTGTTTGTGTTGTATTTGTGTGTTTGTGAAGGGTGTGTGTGTTGTGTTTGTTTGTGAGGATGTCAGTGTGTTGTGTTTGCAGGATGTCAGTGTGTGTGTCATCAGGAGTCAGAGAGCGTGACATGTGACATGTGTCATGTGAGCAGCACAAAGTGAAAGTGAAAGTGAAAGCTGAACAAACATGATGTCCAGGGTGGAGTTCAGCTTGTTTGCTGCAGACACACAAAACAAACCAGCAGCAGCTTTAAAAAAACATATTTACTTCAATGTTGATTTACTCCTTTTTTTTTTCTTCATTCCACAAAATCAAACATTTTCTCTGAACAACTTTTATGAAAATAATCATTTCAAAGTATTATTCATATTAGTAGTCATTTGTATATTCTTTTATATATTATATTGTATGATGTAATGTATTGTATTATATATTATATCATGTATTGTATTATATATGATATCATATATTGTATGATGTAATATATTGTATTATATATTATGTCATATATTGTATTGCAGGGGTCACCAACCTTTTTGAAAGCAAGAGCTACTTCTTGGGTAGTGATTAATGCGAAGGGCTACCAGTTTGATACACACTTACACAAATTGCCACAAATAGCCACATTGCTCCATTTACCTTTAACTCTGTTATTATTAATAATTAATGATATTTACACTTAATTGAACGGTTTAAAAGAGGAGAAAACACGAAAAAAATGACAATTCAATTTTGAAACATAGTTTATCTTCAATTTCGACTCTTTAAAATTCAAAATTCAACCGAAAAAAAGAAGAGAAAAACTAGCTAATTCGAATCTTTTTTTAAAAATTAAAAAAAAGAATTTATGGAACATCATTAGTAATTTTTCCTGATTAAGATTAATTTTAGAATTTTGATGACATGTTTTAAATAGGTTAAAATCCAATCTGCACTTTGTTAGAATATATAACAAATTGGACCAAGCTATATTTCTAACAGAGACAAATCATTATTTCTTCTAGATTTTACAGAACAAAAATTTTAAAAGAAATTCAAAAGACTTTGAAATAAGATTAAAATTTGATTCTACAGATTTTCTAGATTTGCCAGAATAATTTTTTTGAATTTTAATCATAATAAGTTTGAAGAAATATTTCACAAATATTCTTTGTCAAAAAAACAGAAGCTAAAATGAAGAATTAAATTAAAATGTATTTATTATTCTTTACAATAAAAACAAGTAATTTACTTGAACATTGATGTAAATTGTCAGGAAAGAAGAGGAAGGAATTTAAAAGGTAAAAAGGTATATGTGTTTAAAAATCCTAAAATAATTTTTAAGGTTGTATTTTTTCTCTAAAATTGTCTTTCTGAAAGTTATAAGAAACAAAGTAAAAAAAATAATGAATGTATTTAAACAAGTGAAGACCAAGTCTTTAAAATATTTTCTTGGATTTTCAAATTGTATTTGAGTTTTGTCTCTCTTAGAATTAAAAATGTCGAGCAAAGCGAGACCAGCTTGCTAGTAAATAAATACAATTTAAAAAATAGAGGCAGCTCACTGGTAAGTGCTGCTATTTGAGCTATTTTTAGAACAGGCCAGCGGGCGACTCATCTGGTCCTTACGGGCACCGCGTTGGTGACCCCTGTTGTATTGTATATGATATATTATTAAATATGTGTGTGACGTGTTTGTGTGTTTGCGAGGACGTGTGTGTCGTGTTTGAGTGTTTGCGAGGACGTGTGTGTCGTGTTTGTGTGTATGCGAGGACGTGTGTGTCGTGTTTGTGTGTTTGCGAGGACGTGTGTGTCGTGTTTGTGTGTATGCGAGGACGTGTGTGTCATGTTTGTGTGTTTGTGAGGACATGTGTGTCACGTTTGTGTGTTTGCGAGGACGTGTGTGACACGTTTGTGTGTTTGTGAGGACGTGTGTGACGTGCTTGTGTGATTGTGAGGACGTGTGTGTCGTGTTTGTGTGTTTGCGAGGACGTGTGTGTCGTGTTTGTGTGTTTGCGAGGACGTGTGTGTCGTGTTTGTGTGTATGCGAGGACGTGTGTGTCGTGTTTGTGTGTTTGCGAGGACGTGTGTGTCGTGTTTGTGTGTATGCGAGGACGTGTGTGTCATGTTTGTGTGTTTGTGAGGACATGTGTGTCACGTTTGTGTGTTTGCGAGGACGTGTGTGACACGTTTGTGTGTTTGTGAGGACGTGTGTGACGTGCTTGTGTGATTGTGAGGACGTGTGTGTCGTGTTTGTGTGTTTGCGAGGACGTGTGTGTCGTGTTTGTGTGTATGCGAGGACGTGTGTGTCATGTTTGTGTGTTTGTGAGGACATGTGTGTCGTGTTTGTGTGTTTGCGAGGACCTGTGTGTCGTGTTTGTGAAGATGTGTGTGACGTGTTTGTGTGTTTGCGAGGACATGTGTGTCGTGTTTGTGTGTTTGCGAGGACGTGTGTACCGTGTGTGTCGTGTTTGTGTGTTTGCGAGTATGTGTGTGTCGTGTTTGTGTGTTTGCGAGGACGTGTGTGACGTGTTTGTGTGTTTGCGGGGACATGTGTGACGTGTTTGTGTGATTGCGAGGTCGTGTGTGTCGTGTTTGTGTGTTTGCGAGGACGTGTGTGTCGTGTTTGTGTGTTTGCAAGGATGTGTGTTTTGCGTTAGTGTGATTGTGAAGAAGTGTGTGTCGTGTTTGTGTGTTTGCGAGGACGTGTGTGTCGTGTTTGAGTGTTTGCGAGGACGTGTGTGACGTTTTTGTGTGATTGTGAGGACGTGTGTGTCGTGTTTGTGTGTTTGCGAGGACGTGTGTGTCGTGTTTGTGGGTTTGCGAGGACGTGTGTGTCGTGTTTGTGTGTTTGCGAGGACGTGTGTGTCGTGTTTGTGTGTTTACGAGGACGTGTGTGACACGTTTGTGTGTTTGCGAGGACGTGGGTGACGTGTTTGTTTGATTGTGAGGACGTGTGTGTCATGTTTGTGTGTTTGCGAGGACGTGTGTGTCGTGTTTGTGTGTATGCGAGGACGTGTGTGTCATGTTTGTGTGTTTGTGAGGACATGTGTGTCACGTTTGTGTGTTTGTGAGGACGTGTGTGTCACGTTTGTGTGTTTGCGAGGACGTGTGTGACGTGTTTGTGTGTTTGCGAGGACATGTGTGTCGTGTTTGTGTGTTTGCGAGGACGTGTGTGCCGTGTGTGTCGTGTTTGTGTGTTTGCGAGTATGTGTGTGTCGTGTTTGTGTGTTTGCGAGGACGTGTGTGACGTGTTTGTGTGTTTGCGGGGACATGTGTGACGTGTTTGTGTGATTGCGAGGACGTGTGTGTCGTGTTTGTGTGTTTGCGAGGACGTGTGTGTCGTGTTTGTGTGTTTGCGAGGACGTGTGTGTCGTGTTTGTGTGTTTGCGAGGACGTGTGTGACACGTTTGTGTGATTGCGAGGACGTGTGTGACGTGTTTGTGTGATTGTGAGGACGTGTGTGTCGTGTTTGTGTGTTTGCGAGGACGTGTGTGTCATGTTTGTGTGTTTGTGAGGACATGTGTGTCACGTTTGTGTGTTTGCGAGGACGTGTGTGACGTGTTGTGTGTTTTAAATAGTGAAAAAAATAGTGAAAAATTAGCGAAAAATTAGCAAAAAATTAGTGCAATATCGGTGAAATATCAGTGAAATATTAGTGAAATGTCAGTGAAATATTAGTTAAATATAATTGAAATATATGTGAATATTAGTGAAATATTAGTGAAAAATTAGTAAAAATAGCGAAAAAATAATTAAAAAGTAATGAACAAATAGTGAAAAAACAGTGAAAACAGTGAAAACATATTGAAAACATGGTAAAAAATTAGTGGAAAAATTAGTGATCAATTAGTGAACAATAAGTGAAAAATTAGTGAAAACTTAGTGAACAATTAGTGGAAAAATTAGGAAAACTTAGTGGGAAATGGTGAAAGGGTAGTGCAAAATTAGTGACATTAGTGGAAATTTAGTGTAAAAACTAGTGGGAAAACTAGTGGGAAATTAGTGAAAAATTAGTGGAAAATTAGTGAAAATTAGTGAAAAATGAGTGATACTTAGTGAAAATAGCTCCAAAGAGCTGAAAGTTGTGTTTGTGCAAACCTTGGGCCAGATGTGGTACTCTGAGGACGGCGTGAAGGCTCAGAAGAGTCCGGGGGTCACATGACCGACCTCCTCCAGAAGCAAGTAGGTCAGCGTCTAAATGACCACGGGGAAGAAGTACAACACAATCATTGCTCGGCCAAGAGTGCGCTTCATTCGCGCGCCTGCGGGAGTCTGCAGGCCAGTCTGGCCGTGACACAATCTTCTTCTTCCACTCAACAATCCCATGATGCACCAGGACTTCCCTGGCAACGCGGCGGCCATGTGGGGCGCAACGCATCCAGAACTGCTCCAGCGTGTTGTTAGCATTACTTATTTAAACTACTCAAGTACACAACATGAGTTTTTGGACTTACAACGGGAGAACCAGAATGGTCATCTCTTACAAACAATGATTTTAATATTGATCACTAAGCGGCGACAAACCTACAGTCTGACTTCCTGCTCGGTGGAAAGTAAGCTTCAAAATAAAAGTACTACTGTGTGAGAAACCTGAGGTACAGTACTACTAGGTGAGGGTCCTGAGGTACAGTACTACTGTGTGAGGGTCCTGAGGTACAGTACTACTAGGTGAGGGGTCCTGAGGTACAGTACTACTAGGTGAGGGTCCTGAGGTACAGTACTACTGTGTGATGGTCCTGAGGTACAGTACTACTAGGTGAGGGGTCCTGAGGTACAGTACTACTGTGTGAGGGTCCTGAGGTACAGTACTACTGTGTGAGGGGTCCTGAGGTACAGTACTACTGTGTGATGGTCCTGAGGTACAGTACTACTGTGTGAGGGTCCTGAGGTACAGTACTACTGTGTGAGGGGTCCTGAGGTACAGTACTACTGTGTGATGGTCCTGAGGTACAGTACTACTGTGTGATGGTCCTGAGGTACAGTACTACTGTGTGAGGCTCCTGAGGTACAGTACTACTGTGTGAGGGTCCTGAGGTACAGTACTACTGTGTGATGGTCCTGAGGTACAGTACTACTGTGTGAGGGGTCCTGAGGTACAGTACTACTGTGTGATGGTCCTGAGGTACAGTACTACTAGGTGAGGGTCCTGAGGTACAGTACTACTGTGTGATGGTCCTGAGGTACAGTACTACTGTGTGATGGTCCTGAGGTACAGTACTACTGTGTGATGGTCCTGAGGTACAGTACTACTGTGTGAGGGTCCTGAGGTACAGTACTACTGTGTGATGGTCCTGAGGTACAGTACTACTGTGTGATGGTCCTGAGGTACAGTACTACTGTGTGATGGTCCTGAGGTACAGTACTACTGTGTGAGGGTCCTGAGGTACAGTACTACTGTGTGATGGTCCTGAGGTACAGTACTACTGTGTGAGGGTCCTGAGGTACAGTACTACTGTGTGATGGTCCTGAGGTACAGTACTACTGTGTGAGGGTCCTGAGGTACAGTACTACTGTGTGAGGGGTCCTGAGGTACAGTACTACTGTGTGATGGTCCTGAGGTACAGTACTACTGTGTGATGGTCCTGAGGTACAGTACTACTGTGTGAGGGTCCTGAGGTACAGTACTACTGTGTGATGGTCCTGAGGTACAGTACTACTAGGTGAGGGTCCTGAGGTACAGTACTACTGTGTGAGGGTCCTGAGGTACAGTACTACTGTGTGAGGGTCCTGAGGTACAGTACTACTGTGTGATGGTCCTGAGGTACAGTACTACTAGGTGAGGGTCCTGAGGTACAGTACTACTAGGTGAGGGTCCTGAGGTACAGTACTACTGTGTGATGGTCCTGAGGTACAGTACTACTAGGTGAGGGTCCTGAGGTACAGTACTACTGTGTGATGGTCCTGAGGTACAGTACTACTGTGTGATGGTCCTGAGGTACAGTACTACTGTGTGATGGTCCTGAGGTACAGTACTACTGTGTGAGGGGTCCTGAGGTACAGTACTACTGTGTGAGGGTCCTGAGGTACAGTACTACTGTGTGAGGGTCCTGAGGTACAGTACTACTGTGTGAGGGTCCGACGCCCTCATGAAATGATTCCAGCATTAAACCCACCGAAATGATTGCCAGTGAATCCGATCCCTGGGCGTCTCTAAACTAGATCAGTCCCGTCAGCCGGTATTGCCGTTATGGTCGCGAGGAGGCGGTCCTTGGGCTCGCCGTCCAATTAGACTCAACGCCCCCTTCAGGCAGAATGAAGTCACAACTTTGATTTTTCTTCTCTTCTCCGACTCTTTAAGTAGATCAGTGATCATCGGAAGCCCCCCAGGGAAGAAGTCATAATAATCTGATTATTTATCTGAAGGGGCTCATCAGCACTGAACCACCCCTCGAGAAACACACACACACACACACACACACACACACACACACACACACACACACACACACACACACACACACACACACACACACACACACACACACACACACGTCTCCGACAAAAACATTGTCTTCTCCTATGTGATCACATTACCGCAAGTTATTTGCATCACATGTGATTAGGCCCCGCCCACCAGCGAAGCGCATGATTCGATCCTTCTAGAACATTCATTCTTTACCATTAGCCCGTTGTTGGGCCGCCAAAAAACACCGCCACAGCGTAAGGCTATTCGTACCCCTCAGTTGTAATACACGTTCCCACCACTTGTGGCAGTAATGTCAATTGAAAGATATTTCGATTATTAAGCGCAAGAATTATGACTATTTTAATTTGCACTTAAATTTTATTTGGAGTTTATTTAATAAAAATATGCATTGTTTATCTTAGTTAAAATGTATTAATTCGTATTTTGTTCATTCAAAAAAATATATATTTTGATGATTTATATTTAGATTATTTACATACAAATTCTACACCATCTATTTATTATTATTCTACCGCAGAAGTTTGACGCTTTCCACAACCAACAGTTTTCATCCGATCAGAACTGTTCGAGTAACAAAACGTTATTCCAAGAAGTTACCATTAGCATGCTAAAAGTTAGCATGAGTCAAGTATCAAGTTATATGACTCTACCGTGTATAGCTGCAAAACTCTATAAAGAAGTTAAAGTTAGCATGGTAAAAGTTAGCATGTGTCAAGTATTAGGTTGTACAACTCTAAGGTGTATAGTTGCAAAACTATATAAATAAGTTAAAGTTAGCATGCTAAAAGTTGGCATGTGTTAAGTATCAAGTTATATGACTCTACCGTGTATAGCTGCAAAATTATATAACAAAGTTAAAGTTAGCATGTTAAAATTTAGCATGTGTTAAGTATCAAGTTATATTGACTCTAAGGTGTATAGCTGCAAAACTATATAAATAAGTTAACGATAACATGCTAAAAGTTTGCATTTTTCAAGTATCAAGTTATATGACTCTACCGTGTATAGCTGCAAAACTCTATAAAGAAGTTAAAGTTAGCATGGTAAAAGTTAGCATGTGTCAAGTATTAGGTTATATGACTCTAAGGTGTATAGCTGCAAAATTATATAACAAAGTTAAAGTTAGCATGTTAAAAGTTAGCATGTGTTAAGTATCAAGTTATATTGACTCTAAGGTGTATAGCTGCAAAACTATATAACAAAGTTAAAGTTAGCATGTTAAAAGTTAGCATGTGTTAAGTATCAAGTTATATTGACTCTAAGGTGTATAGCTGCAAAACTATATAAATAAGTTAACGATAACATGCTAAAAGTTTGCATTTTTCAAGTATCAAGTTATATGACTCTACCATGTATAGCTGCAAAACTCTATAAAGAAGTTAAAGTTAGCATGCTAAAAGTTAGCATGTGTCAAGTATTAGGTTATATGACTCTAAAGTGTCAAGTTGCAAAACTATATAAATAAGTTAACGATAACATGCTAAAAGTTTGCATTTTTCAAGTATCAAGTTATATGACTCTACCGTGTATAGCTGCAAAACTCTATAAAGAAGTTAAAGTTAGCATGCTAAAAGTTAACATGTGTCAAGTATTAGGTTATACGACTCTAAGGTGTATAGTTGCAAAACTATATAAATAAGTTAAAGTTAGCATGCTAAAAGTTGGCATGTGTTAAGTATCAAGTTATATGACTCTACCGTGTATAGCTGCAAAATTATATAACAAAGTTAAAGTTAGCATGTTAAAAGTTAGCATGTGTTAAGTATCAAGTTATATTGACTCTAAGGTGTATAGCTGCAAAACTATATAAATAAGTTAACGATAACATGCTAAAAGTTTGCATTTTTCAAGTATCAAGTTATATGACTCTACCGTGTATAGCTGCAAAACTCTATAAAGAAGTTAAAGTTAGCATGGTAAAAGTTAGCATGTGTCAAGTATTAGGTTATACGACTCTAAGGTGTATAGTTGCAAAACTATATAAATAAGTTAAAGTTAGCATGCTAAAAGTTGGCATGTGTTAAGTATCAAGTTATATGACTCTACCGTGTATAGCTGCAAAATTATATAACAAAGTTAAAGTTAGCATGTTAAAAGTTAGCATGTGTTAAGTATCAAGTTATATTGACTCTAAGGTGTATAGCTGCAAAACTATATAAATAAGTTAACGATAACATGCTAAAAGTTTGCATTTTTCAAGTATCAAGTTATATGACTCTACCGTGTATAGCTGCAAAACTCTATAAAGACGTTAAAGTTAGCATGCTAAAAGTTAGCATGTGTCAAGTATTAGGTTATACGACTCTAAGGTGTATAGTTGCAAAACTATATAAATAAGTTAAAGTTAGCATGCTAAAAGTTGGCATGTGTTAAGTATCAAGTTATATGACTCTACCGTGTATAGCTGCAAAATTATATAACAAAGTTAAAGTTAGCATGTTAAAATTTAGCATGTGTTAAGTATCAAGTTATATGACTCTACCGTGTATAGCTGCAAAACTATATAACAAAGTTAAAGTTAGCATGTTAAAATTTAGCATGTGTTAAGTATCAAGTTATATTGACTCTAAGGTGTATAGCTACAAAACTATATAAAGAAGTTAACGATAACATGCTAAAAGTTTGCATTTTTCAAGTATCAAGTTATATGACTCTACCGTGTATAGCTGCAAAACTCTATAAAGAAGTTAAAGTTAGCATGGTAAAAGTTAGCATGTGTCAAGTATTAGGTTATATGACTCTAAGGTGTATAGTTGCAAAACTATATAAATAAGTTAAAGTTAGCATGCTAAAAGTTGGCTTGTGTTAAGTATCAAGTTATATGACTCTACCGTGTATAGCTGCAAAATTATATAACAAAGTTAAAGTTAGCATGTTAAAAGTTAGCATGTGTTAAGTATCAAGTTATATTGACTCTAAGGTGTATAGCTGCAAAAATATATATAAAGAAGTTAAAGCTAGCATGCTAAAAGTTAGCATATGCCAAGTATCAAATTATATGATTCTAAGGTGTGTAGCTGCAAAATTATATAAATAAGTTAACGATAGCATGCTAAAAGTTAGCATGTGTCAAGTATGAAGTTATTTGACTCTAAGGTGTATCGCTGCAAAACTATATAAAAAAAAGGTAACATTAGCATGCTAAAGTTAGCATGTCTACATCCAGCAAATGCTAGGATTCAAAATTCAAACCCACCATTAAAACATTTGGGGAAGATGACGGAAGTTATGACTCCTATAATTTTTCACCACAAGGGGGCGATGTTGGTGTCGATAATATTGTGTAGGCATCATCGGACCCCAACCTTAAAGGGGAACTGCAGTTTAAA
>NC_084758.1:4434424-4446924 GCF_033978785.1 Entelurus aequoreus
ACAAAAGTTTTTTTTTTTGACAATTACATTTTTTTTGGGACATGAAATTATGCTGACAATTTCATTGAAAAACATGTGTTAGCAAAACACGTGTTGAAAAATGTTGTGTTTTTAAAATTGAGTGTATAAAAATGTAGTTAATGAATTTAAAAATAACAATTCTAAAAATATAAATATTTAGTGACTGAATTTTTATACACTGATTTTTTTTTCACACTGATTTTTTCTAACTGAACTTTGCTGACAATTTCATTAAAAAACGGTATTAGCTGAATTTTTATACACTGACGTTTTTTTAGACTGAATTTTTATACACTGAATTTTTTTAGACTGAATTATTTTTACACTGAATTTTTATACACTGAAGATTTTTAGACTGATTTTTTACACACTGAATTTTTTAACACAGAATTTTTTTACACTGATTTTTTTGACACTATTTTTGCACTGAATTTTTATACACTGAATTTTTTTCACACTGAATTTTTTACACTGAAATTTTATACACTGCATTTTTTTAGACAGTTTTTTATACACTGAATTGTTTTGCACTAAATTTTTTTTACACTGAATTTTTATACACTGAAGTTTTTTTGGACTTATTTTTTACACACTGAAATTTTTTACACTGAATTGTTTTACACTGAATTTTTTTATACTGAATTTTTATACACAGAATTTTTTTAGACTGATTTTTTTATACACTGGATTTTTTTTTACACTGCCTTTTTATACACTCAATTTTTTTAGGCTGATTTTTTACACTCAATTTTTTTTCACTGAATTTTTATACACTGAATTTTTATACACTGAATTTTTTTTACACTGATTTTTTACACACTGATTTTTTTTACACTGAATTTTTGTACACGGAATTTTTTTACGCTGAATTTTTGTAACTGAACTTTTTTACATGAAATCATGCTGACAATTTCACTTTAAAAAAAGGGCATCCGCTGAATTTTTATACATTGAATTTGTTTAGACTGAATTTTTATACACAGAATTTTTATACACTGCTTTTTTTACACTGAATTTTTTAACTGAATTTTTTTTACATCAAATTATGCAACGCAAGCTAGCATTAGCTCACGGCTATCAATACAATAGTCCGTCTGCGTTAGCACTTATAATAACAATATCACTCATATTTGGTTCATATTCATGTCACCACATAAGTGGAGTATTGTTAGTTTCCGGATGTTTTTAGAGAATATAATGAGAGGACCCTCCAACTGTTGAATCCATTTTTAGATATTTATTCACCATTTCGAATGCATAAACAAAACAAAACAAAAACATATGTGTTCTTGTCCTATTATTGGATGGAATGGTAGGCAAAATAAAATAAAAAAGCGCAGTTCCCCTTTAAAGTAGCAGTAGAGTGGAAAAGCAAGTTGCCTCTATATTGAAGATATTAATGAGAGGACGCTCCATCTGTTGACTCAATTGTTAGATATTTATTTACCATTTACAATGCATCAAAAATAAAAATGAGTGTCCTCCACTCCGGACAGGCTAACCTCCTCCAACCTCCGAGGACAAAGCTACGAACAATGGGAGACCGGGCTTTCTGTTCCGCCGCTCCCAGTCTGTGGAACGCTCTCCCTGACCACCTGAGGGCACCACAGACTGTGGATGCTTTTAAAAAAGCCTTAAAAACCCCTGTTTTTAAAATAAGCCTTTTTTTTTTTTTTTTAGATATATGCGTACTAGTTCGAGCTATTAGGCTGTTCTAGTTTTTATTTCTATTTATTTTTACTATCTTTTAATTTTTTAAATTTTTGTATTTATTATTATTATTTTTAATACACTGTAGCACTTTGAGGTTGTTTGCTCAATATAAAGTGCTTTTTACAAATAAAATATATTATTATTATTCTTGTCTTACATAAGGATTAAGATCATCTCTTTCGCATTTTTTTTTGCGTATTTCCAGTATGACTGCCCTAATAATATGGTCAGAAGTATTACTAATACTACGTAATACTAATATTACTGAATTTTCCAAATGGCATTTATGGCATTTTGTGATGCTTAGACGGTATTTTCACATACTTTGTGTATTGTCGCTCTGGACAGGCTAACCTCCTCCAACCTCCGAGGACAAAGCTACGAACAATGGGAGACCGGGCTTTCTGCTCCGCCGCTCCCAGTCTGTGAAACTCTCCCTGACCACCTGAGGGCACCACAGACTGTGGATGCTTTTAAAAAAGGCTTAAAAACCCTTCTTTTTTTAAAAAAACACTTTTTTTTAATAGATATATGCGTTCTAGTTTTTATTTATTTTTATTTTTATTATCTTTTTATTATTTTTTTATTTTTATTTTGTATTTTTATTTTTTTAATACACTGTAGCACTTTGAGGTTGTTTGCTCAATATAAAGTGCTTTTTACGAATAAAATCTATCATTATTATTCTTGTCTTACATAAGGATTAAGCTAATCTCTTTCGCATTGTTTTGGCATATTTCCAGTACAACTGCCCTAATAATATGGTCAGAAGTATTACTAATACTACGTAATACTAATATTATGGAATATTCCAAATGGCATTTATGGCATTTTGTGATGCTTACACAGTATTTTCACATACTTTGTGTATTGTCGCTCCGGGCAGACTAACGCTCTCCCTGACCACCTGAGGGCACCACAGACTGTGGATGCTTTTAAAAAAGGCTTAAAAATCCTTCTTTTTAAAAAAGCCCATTTTTTAATTTTATTTTGGATATATGTGTGCTAGTTCTAGCTATTAGGCTGTTATAGTTTTTATTTTTATTATCTTTTTATTTATTTATTTTTATTTTTATTTTTTTAATACATTGTCGCACTTTGAGGTTGTTTGCTCAATATAAAGTGCTTTTTACAAATAAAATCCATTATTATTATTATTATTATTGTCTTACATAAGGATTAAGCTCACCTCTTTCGAGTTTTTTTTGCGTATTTACAGTATGACTGCCCTAATAATATGGTCAGAAGTATTACTAATACTACGTAATACTAATATTATGGAATATTCCAAATGGCATTTATGGCATTTTGTGATGCTTAGACGGTATTTTCACATACTTTGTGTATTGTCGCTCCGGGCAGACTAACGCTCTCCCTGACCACCTGAGGGCACCACAGACTGTGGATGCTTTTAAAAAAGGCTTAAAAATCCTTCTTTTTAAAAAAGCCTTTTTTTATTTTTTTTTTTTAGATATATGCGTGCTAGTTCTAGCTATTAGGCTGTTCTAGTTTTTATTTTTATTATGTTTTTATTTATTTATTTTTATTTTTATTTTTTTAATACATTGTCGCACTTTGAGGTTGTTTGCTCAATATAAAGTGCTTTTTACAAACAAAATCCATTATTATTATTATTATTATTGTCTTACATAAGGATTAAGCTCACCTCTTTCGAGTTTTTTTTGCGTATTTACAGTATGACTGCCCTAATAATATGGTCAGAAGTATTACTAATACTACGTAATACTAATATTACGGAATATTCCAAATGGCATTTATGGCATTTTGTGATGCTTACACGGTATTTTCACATACTTTGTGTATTGTCGCTCCGGGCAGACTAACGCTCTCCCTGACCACCTGAGGGCACCACAGACTGTGGATGCTTTTAAAAAAGGCTTAAAAATCCTTCTTTTTGAAAAAGCCTATTTTTTATTTTATTTTAGATATATGCGTGCTAGTTCTAGCTATTAGGCTGTTCTAGTTTTTATTTTTATTTATTTTTTATTATCTTTTTATTTTATTTAATAAAAAATAAAAAATGTATACACTGTAGCACTTTGAGGTTGTTTGCTCAATATAAAGTGCTTTTTTACAAACAAAATCTATTATTATTATTATTATTGTTGTCTTACATAAGGATTAAGCTCATCTCTTTCACATTTTTTTTTGCGTATTTCCAGTATGACTGCCCTAATAATATGGTCAGAAATATTACCAATACTACATAATACTAATGTTACGGAATATTCCAAATGGGGCATTTTGTGATGTTTAAACGGTATTTTCACATACTTTGTGTGTTGTGAATACAATAGGATATGTTAAATGGATACAATGCAGCACAAATAAGGTATAAAGTCTACCTGTTCTACTGTGTCTTGAAGGTGTGCTGGGAGAGGAAACTCTGCTTTGTTCTGCAAAGTTCTGAGAGAGAAGTTCTGGAGAAGCACGTCGGCGTCGGCGTTGTGCAAGTTGAAGATGAAAAGCGGAATAAAGACGCTGGAGGCTGAAGGTTAGTCTCCGCCTCCACGGATGACAAACTCCTGGGTTGTGATCCACACGAGGACCACCGACACCTCGCCTGACCCACCCTCTCTCTCTCTCTCTCTCTCTCTCTCTCTCTCTCTCTCTCTTGTCCCGCGCCAATCCGAGCAAACGCTGGCAGAGATGCACTCTGGGAGAAATGATTGCTTTTTTTCTTTCTTTTTCCCTTCACTTTCCATTCTTTTCTGGAAAGAATGAAAGCGCGTTTATTGGGCGGCTAAATCAAATAAGTGCAATTAGCGAGTGCTCATTCTAACGTCCCTCCGAGGGCGAGAGGCGAGGCGGCGCTGAGGAAAACAAACAAACAAACAGGGAGATGGCCGAGAGGCGTTCTGTTAACGATAAACACTTCTTGGCCTTTTTCAGGTGGAAGTGAACTCTCTGCCAGGTCGGCCAGGAACGCTCGGGGCCCAATCAGGAGGTCTTCTTGGGACCGCAGGGACAAGGAGACCTCAGCCGGGTAATTAAAGACGTCCAATTAGAGGCGCGTCAGATCACAACAACAACATAGCGACTGGGATCGGGCTTTTTTTTTAGACTCTAGTACTCATCTGGTCCAGGGTGGTGGATTCTACCACCACAGACTTAGCCAGGGAGCTAAACTTGCTATGTTTTAAACCCTTTTTGTTGAAGAAAGCCCTCTTTTTGTATGGCATAAACCAACAAATATGCAAGATTTGCACCCCCAAACTCAAATAGTGAAGTAGTTGGAGCTTTAAATTGGTCAATAATTCACGAAAACATTAATTTTTATTCATAAGAACTGTTTGAACATTGACCAAAACAAAAACAAAAATGAATTGGCGGGCCATTTAAAATAATGTGGCAGGCCATATAAAATGAAGCGGTGAATCACTTAAAATG
This sequence comes from Entelurus aequoreus, assembly GCF_033978785.1. NCBI lineage: Eukaryota > Metazoa > Chordata > Actinopteri > Syngnathiformes > Syngnathidae > Entelurus > Entelurus aequoreus. Next base: position 4,439,570 of record NC_084758.1, read on the forward strand.
AAGTGGCAGGCCATATAAAATGATGTGGCGGGCCTTTAAATTGAAGTGGCAGGGCATGTAAAATAATGTGGCAGGGCATGTGGCGGATCATTTAAAATGAAGGGGCGGGCCATTTAAAATGAAGTGGCAGGGCATGTAAAATAAAGTGGCGAGGTGAATCATTTAAAAATGAAGCGGTGGGCCATTTAAAAATTAAGTGGCGGGCCATATAAAATGATATGGCTGGCCATATAATATGATGGGGCGAGCCATGTAAAAATGATGTGGCTGGCCATATAAAATGATGTGGCGGGCCGTATAAAAAGAAGTGGCGGGCCATATAAAATAAAGTGGCGGGCCATATAAATGAAGTAGGGCCATATAAAATGAGGTGGTGGGCCATTCAAAATAAAGTTGTGGGCCATATGAAAATTAAGTGGCGGGCCATGTAAAATGAAGTGGCGGGCCATATAAGATCATGCGGCTGGCCATGTAAAATGAAGTGGCGGGCCATATAAATGAAGTGGCGGGCCATATAAAATGAAGTGGTGGGCCATGTAAAATGTATTGGTGGGCCATGTAAAATGAAGTGGCGGGCCATATAAATGAAGTAGGGCCATGTAAAATGAGGTGGTGGGCCATTTAAAATAAAGTTGTGGGCCATATGAAAATTAAGTGGCGGGCCATGTAAAATGAAGTGGCGGGCCATATAAGATCATTCGGCTGGCCATGTAAAATGAAGTGGTTGGCCATATAAAATGAAGTGGCGGGCCATATAAAATGAAGTGGCGGGCCATATAACATGATGTGGCTGGCCATATAAAATGATGTGGCTGGCCATATAATATGATGTGGCGGGCCGTATAAAATGAAGTGGCGGGCCATATAAAATGAAGTGGTGGGCCATATAAAATTAAGTGGAGAGCCATATAAAATGAAGTAGGGCCATGTAAATTAAGTAGGGCCATATAAAATGAAGTAGGGCCATATAAATGAAGTAGGGCCATGTAAAATGAAGTGGCGGGCCATATAAATGAAGTAGGGCCATATAAAATAAAGTAGGGCCATATAAATGAAGTAGGGCCATATAAATAAAGTAGGGCTATATAAATGAAGTAGGGCCAAATAAATGAAGTAGGGCCATATAAATGAAGTAGGGCTATATAAATGAAGTAGGGCCATATAAATGAAGTAGGGCTATATAAATGAAGTGTTGGGCCATATAAATGAAGTAGGGCTATATAAATGAAGTAGGGCCATATAAATGAAGTAGGGCTGTATAAATGAAGTGGTGGGCAATATAAATGAAGTAGGGCCATATAAATGAAGTAGGGCTATATAAATGAAGTAGGGCCAAATAAATGAAGTAGGGCCATATAAATGAAGTAGGGCCATATAAATGAAGTAGGGCTATATAAATGTAGTGGTGGGCCATATAAATGAAGTAGGGCCATATAAATGAAGTAGGGCTATATAAATGAAGTAGGGCCAAATAAATGAAGTAGGGCCATATAAATGAAGTAGGGCTATATAAATGAAGTAGGGCCATATAAATGAAGTAGGGTTATATAAATGAAGTAGGGCCATATAAATGAAGTAGGGCTATATAAATGAAGTGGTGGGCCATATAAATGAAGTAGGGCTATATAAATGAAGTAGGGCCAAATAAATGAAGTAGGGCCATATAAATGAAGTAGGGCTATATAAATGAAGTGTTGGGCCATATAAATGAAGTAGTGCTGTATAAATGAAGTAGGGCTATATAAATGAAGTAGGGCCAAATAAATGAAGTAGGGCCAAATAAATGAAGTAGGGCCAAATAAATGAAGTAGGGCCATATAAATGAAATAGGGCCATATAAATGAAGTAGGGCTATATAAATGAAGTAGGGCCAAATAAATGAAGTAGGGCCATATAAAATGAAGTAGGGCCATGTAAATTAAGTAGGGCCATATAAAATGAAGTAGGGCCATATAAATGAAGTAGGGCCATGTAAAATGAAGTGGCGGGCCATATAAATGAAGTAGGGCCATATAAAATAAAGTAGGGCCATATAAATGAAGTAGGGCCATATAAATAAAGTAGGGCTATATAAATGAAGTAGGGCCAAATAAATGAAGTAGGGCCAAATAAATGAAGTAGGGCCATATAAATGAAGTAGGGCCATATAAATGAAGTAGGGCCATATAAATGAAGTAGGGCTATATAAATGAAGTGTTGGGCCATATAAATGAAGTAGGGCTATATAAATGAAGTAGGGCCATATAAATGAAGTAGGGCTGTATAAATGAAGTGGTGGGCAATATAAATGAAGTAGGGCTATATAAATGAAGTAGGGCCAAATAAATGAAGTAGGGCCATATAAATGAAGTAGGGCCATATAAATGAAGTAGGGCTATATAAATGTAGTGGTGGGCCATATAAATGAAGTAGGGCCATATAAATGAAGTAGGGCTATATAAATGAAGTAGGGCCAAATAAATGAAGTAGGGCCATATAAATGAAGTAGGGCTATATAAATGAAGTAGGGCCATATAAATGAAGTAGGGTTATATAAATGAAGTAGGGCCATATAAATGAAGTAGGGCTATATAAATGAAGTGGTGGGCCATATAAATGAAGTAGGGCTATATAAATGAAGTAGGGCCAAATAAATGAAGTAGGGCCATATAAATGAAGTAGGGCTATATAAATGAAGTGTTGGGCCATATAAATGAAGTAGTGCTGTATAAATGAAGTAGGGCTATATAAATGAAGTAGGGCCAAATAAATGAAGTAGGGCCAAATAAATGAAGTAGGGCCAAATAAATGAAGTAGGGCCATATAAATGAAATAGGGCCATATAAATGAAGTAGGGCTATATAAATGAAGTAGGGCCAAATAAATGAAGTAGGGCTATATAAATGAAGTAGGGCCAAATAAATGAAGTAGGGCCATATAAATGAAGTAGGGCTATATAAATGAAGTAGGGCCATATAAATGAAGTAGGGCCATATAAAATGAAGTAGGGCCATATAAATGAAGTAGGGCTATATAAATGAAGTAGGGCTATATAAATGAAGTAGGGCCATATAAATGAAGTAGGGCTATATAAATGAAGTAGGGCTATATAAATGAAGTAGGGCCAAATAAATGAAGTAGGGCCATATAAATGAAGTAGGGCCATATAAATGAAGTAGGGCCATATAAATGAAGTAGGGCTATATAAATGAAATAGGGCCATATAAATGAAGTAGGGCCATATAAAATGAAGTAGGGCCAAATAAATGAAGTAGGGCCATATAAATGAAGTAGGGCCATATAAATGAAGTAGGGCTATATAAATGAAGTAGGGCTATATGAATGAAGTAGGGCCATATAAATGAAGTAGGGCTATATAAATGAAGTAGGGCTATATAAATGAAGTAGGGCCAAATAAATGAAGTAGGGCTATATAAATGAAGTAGGGCCAAATAAATGAAGTAGGGCCATATAAATGAAGTAGGGCTATACAAATGAAGTAGGGCCATATAAATGAAGTAGGGCCATATAAAATGAAGTAGGGCCATATAAATGAAGTAGGGCTATATAAATGAAGTAGGGCTATATAAATGAAGTAGGGCTATATAAATGAAGTAGGGCCATATAAATGAAGTAGGGCTATATAAATGAAGTAGGGCCATATAAATGAAGTAGGGCTATATAAATGAAGTAGGGCTATATAAATGAAGTAGGGCCATATAAATGAAGTAGGGCTATATAAATGAAGTAGGGCCATATAAATGAAGTAGGGCCAAATAAATGAAGTAGGGCCATATAAATGAAGTAGGGCCATATAAATGAAGTAGGGCCATATAAATAAAGTAGGGCTATATAAATGAAGTAGGGCCATATCAATCAATCAATCAATCAATGTTTATTTATATAGCCCTAAATCACAAGTGTCTCAAAGGGCTGTACAAGCCACAACGACATCCTCGGTGTCGAGTGGGTCTGACATAATATTGTGAAAGTCCAACACATCAGCGAAAGTCCAGTCCATGGTGGGGCCAGCGGGAACCATCCCGAGTGGAGACGGGTCAGCAGCGTAGAGATGTCCCCATCTGATGGACAGGCTAGCGGTCCACCCCGGAGCAGAGTAGAAAAGAAAAGAAAAGAAACAAATAAATGAAGTAGGGTTATATAAATGAAGTAGGGCCATATAAATGAAGTAGGGCTATATAAATGAAGTGGTGGGCCATATAAATGAAGTAGGGCTATATAAATGAAGTAGGGCCAAATAAATGAAGTAGGGCCATATAAATGAAGTAGGGCTATATAAATGAAGTGTTGGGCCATATAAATGAAGTAGTGCTGTATAAATGAAGTAGGGCTATATAAATGAAGTAGGGCCAAATAAATGAAGTAGGGCCAAATAAATGAAGTAGGGCCAAATAAATGAAGTAGGGCCATATAAATGAAATAGGGCCATATAAATGAAGTAGGGCTATATAAATGAAGTAGGGCCAAATAAATGAAGTAGGGCTATATAAATGAAGTAGGGCCAAATAAATGAAGTAGGGCCATATAAATGAAGTAGGGCTATATAAATGAAGTAGGGCCATATAAATGAAGTAGGGCCATATAAAATGAAGTAGGGCCATATAAATGAAGTAGGGCTATATAAATGAAGTAGGGCTATATAAATGAAGTAGGGCCATATAAATGAAGTAGGGCTATATAAATGAAGTAGGGCTATAAAAATGAAGTAGGGCCAAATAAATGAAGTAGGGCCATATAAATGAAGTAGGGCCATATAAATGAAGTAGGGCCATATAAATGAAGTAGGGCTATATAAATGAAATAGGGCCATATAAATGAAGTAGGGCCATATAAAATGAAGTAGGGCCAAATAAATGAAGTAGGGCCATATAAATGAAGTAGGGCCATATAAATGAAGTAGGGCTATATAAATGAAGTAGGGCTATATAAATGAAGTAGGGCCATATAAATGAAGTAGGGCTATATAAATGAAGTAGGGCTATATAAATGAAGTAGGGCCAAATAAATGAAGTAGGGCTATATAAATGAAGTAGGGCCAAATAAATGAAGTAGGGCCATATAAATGAAGTAGGGCTATACAAATGAAGTAGGGCCATATAAATGAAGTAGGGCCATATAAAATGAAGTAGGGCCATATAAATGAAGTAGGGCTATATAAATGAAGTAGGGCTATATAAATGAAGTAGGGCTATATAAATGAAGTAGGGCCATATAAATGAAGTAGGGCTATATAAATGAAGTAGGGCCATATAAATGAAGTAGGGCTATATAAATGAAGTAGGGCTATATAAATGAAGTAGGGCCATATAAATGAAGTAGGGCTATATAAATGAAGTAGGGCCATATAAATGAAGTAGGGCCAAATAAATGAAGTAGGGCCATATAAATGAAGTAGGGCCATATAAATGAAGTAGGGCCATATAAATGAAGTAGGGCTATATAAATGAAGTAGGGCCATATAAATGAAGTAGGGCCATATAAAATGAAGTAGGGCCAAATAAATGAAGTAGGGCCATATAAATGAAGTAGGGCCATATAAATGAAGTAGGGCTATATAAATGAAGTAGGGCTATATAAATGAAGTAGGGCTATATAAATGAAGTAGGGCCATATAAATGAAGTAGGGCTATATAAATGAAGTAGGGCCATATAAATGAAGTAGGGCCAAATAAATGAAGTAGGGCCATATAAATGAAGTAGGGCCATATAAATGAAGTAGGGCTATATAAATGAAGTAGGGCCATATAAATGAAGTAGGGCCATATAAAATGAAGTAGGGCCAAATAAATGAAGTAGGGCCATATAAATGAAGTAGGGCCATATAAATGAAGTAGGGCTATATAAATGAAGTAGGGCTATATAAATGAAGTAGGGCTATATAAATGAAGTAGGGCCATATAAATGAAGTAGGGCTATATAAATGAAGTAGGGCTATATAAATGAAGTAGGGCCATATAAATGAAGTAGGGCTATATAAATGAAGTAGGGCCACATAAATGAAGTAGGGCTATATAAATGAAGTAGGGCCATATAAATGAAGTAGGGCCAAATAAATGAAGTAGGGCTATATAAGGTCCTGAGTTTGATACATGTGCTCATGTGTAGCTGATGTCATGCAGGGGTCAAAGGTTGATACATGTGCTCATGTGTAGGTGATGTCATGCAGGGGTCAAAGGTTGATACATGTGCCCATGTGTAGCTGATGTCATGCAGGGGTCAAAGGTTGATACATGTGCCCATGTGTAGCTGATGTCATGCAGGGGTCAAAGGTTGATACATGTGCCCATGTGTAGCTGATGTCATGCAGGGGTCAAAGGTTGATACATGTGCCCATGTGTAGCTGATGTCATGCAGGGGTCAAAGGTTGATACATGTGCTCATGTGTAGCTGATGTCATGCAGGGGTCAAAGGTTGATACATGTGCTCATGTGTAGGTGATGTCATGCAGGGGTCAAAGGTTGATACATGTGCTCATGTGTAGCTGATGTCATGCAGGGGTCAAAGGTTGATACATGTGCTCATGTGTAGCTGATGTCATGCAGGGGTCAAAGGTTGATACATGTGCCCATGTGTAGCTGATGTCATGCAGGGGTCAAAGGTTGATACATGTGCTCATGTGTAGCTGATGTCATGCAGGGGTCAAAGGTTGATACATGTGCTCATGTGTAGGTGATGTCATGCAGGGGTCAAAGGTTGATACATGTGCCCATGTGTAGCTGATGTCATGCAGGGGTCAAAGGTTGATACATGTGCCCATGTGTAGGTGATGTCATGCAGGGGTCAAAGGTTGATACATGTGCCCATGTGTAGGTGATGTCATGCAGGGGTCAAAGGTTGATACATGTGCCCATGTGTAGGTGATGTCATGCAGGGGTCAAAGGTTGATACATGTGCCCATGTGTAGGTAATGTCATGCAGGGGTCAAAGGTTGATACATGTGCTCATGTGTAGCTGATGTCATGCAGGGGTCAAAGGTTGATACATGTGCTCATGTGTAGCTGATGTCATGCAGGGGTCAAAGGTTGATACATGTGCCCATGTGTAGCTGATGTCATGCAGGGGTCAAAGGTTGATACATGTGCTCATGTGTAGCTGATGTCATGCAGGGGTCAAAGGTTACCTTCTTCCATCTTTTCCTGCCTCCGAGTCGCCAGCCAGGATTTTCTTAAGCAGATGATGACGCTAATCGCCATCTTGGGCTTGGGCGGAGAGTGAGGGAGAGGAGAGTGAGGAAGAGGAGGAAGAGGAGGACGGGAAGATAGTCTTAATCCTGCGGGCAGATTTGGCGGCACAAAGCGGCGAGGACGACGGAGACTTAGAAGCTGCGCTCGCTTTCTTCCTCCTTCCGTCCTTTC
>NC_084758.1:4451924-4464424 GCF_033978785.1 Entelurus aequoreus
AATTAGACGTTGTAATTCTTTATTTCCTCATATTTACATGCTGGAATGTTAGCATGCTAGCAAGCTAACCATAGCATGCTATCAGTTATCATGTGGCAAATACCAAGTAATACGACTGGAAGGTGTATGGCTGTCCAGAGGAAAAAAATGTTAAGTTAGCTAGCATACTTTTTTTTTTTTTTCTCCGTGAATAGTGTCGCCATGGTAACACAAAATGTTCCCAATTTAAAATACGCCCGTCGGCGCAAGCGAGACCTTTCCGAGGGTATGACATATGTGGGGGGTTGTTGGCCGGTCCCTCTCGTATTAATCGAAAAGAAATGTGCGGAACTATAACAATAAAGTTGAAGTATGAGCAATAATAATATGGGCCTGCTTGCATTGCAGCAGGCCCATAATATATATATATATATATATATATATATTTTTTTTTTAATTTTTGGGGATTGTTTTTTTTTAAATAATAATGCAGGGTGTATACGTATGGATACATAATTTTAAAACAAATTATGGGCCTGCTGCAATGCAAGCAGGCCCATAATTTTTTTAAAATTATTTATTTTTTTAAAATAATAATGCGGGGTGTAAACGTATGCATAAATAATAATAATAAAAAAATTATGGGCCTGCTGCAATGCAAGCAGGCCCATATTTTTTAATTTTTTTAAAATTATTTTTAAATAATAATGCGGGGTGTATACGTATGGATAAATAATTTAAAAAAGAATTATGGGCCTGCTGCAATGCAAGCAGGCCCATAATTAAAATTTTTTTTTTTTTTTTTTTTTTTTAATAATGCAGGATGTATACGTATGGATAAATAATTTTTAAAAAAAATTATGGGCCTGCTTGCATTGCAGCAGGCCCATAATTTTAAAAAAAATTATTATTATTTTTTTAATAATAATGCAGGGTGTATACGTATGGATAAATAAAATGATGATGACATTGTAATTCTTTATTGTCTCATATTTACATGCTGAAATGTCGTATTTTGGTTTGTAATAAGCTGTAAACACTCTCGGACTATTATGAGTTATTATTATCTTGGCCGCATAAAGAATGGTAGGTGCCAGAAAAAGTGAGGAAATAATGACTTTTATTCCCGCTTCTATTCCTGCCGACCATTGTGGTAAAAAAAAAAGGAAATATGAATTACGTCCGTTGAATTATAAAAATATTCATGTTTCTGGGCAGTCAATTAACATGACGACTTGGAAATAGTAACCCACGCTCCTCCCTCCCGTCCCACGCCATCGCTCCGCTTCTCCAGCGGCGCTTCCGTCCGTCGGCGGCGGCAGACGAATGGGCCGGCAGTGCGGGGCGGGAGCCCGCTAATCACCGCCGGGCCGCCGAGTTCACGCCGTCTTAATTAGTTTGCGCTGCGCGCGTAATTATTCCTGCATTTTTAAATTCAATTTAGGCGCCGCCCGCCTGCTTGGAGAAGGACGCGGCGCCGCTCACGGATGTCCTGCGGTCACGTTCGCCGCGCGTGATCACACCTCGTCGTCCTCTTCCACTGAGGGGACGGGCCGAGGAGTGCGGGAAGGGGGTAACGCGCCGCGCCGGGCAAGAACAGCGGCTTTTATTGTGAAAAGGTCAACAAAGTGAATATAAACACGCCCTCTAGTGGCGAGCAGAAGTACAACAAATAGGAGACCTGGCTGTCTAAAGTCTCTGGAATGGTCACCCGCCTCACATGCTTTTGTCCAACTTGCCGGGATCGAAACCGAAACTTAACTGGACATGTTTGGTTCCTGGTACCTCTTCTTCCGGAACCCGAATGCGATAGAACGTGTGTACGGAAATAATATACACACACAAGAAGATCCATTTTCTACAAAGATCATCAATTTTCTGTCTTTACGATTTTGTTTTCTCAATTACCCTAAATTCCGAATTACTTTTCCTGCGCTTTGAACTCCGCAGCTTATAAAAACGGACTTATCTCCGCTGACACTTGAATGGTGTGTAATTGTTTGTGCTACGAGCGCCATCTTTCGGACATGTTCGCAGATGCGTGAATTTTCAACCAGAAGTAGGATCGCCGTTCCGTCTTCTAGCCGTCCATAACGTCCCTACTCAAATATATTCTCCGTTCTTCGCTCCGAGCAACGTTGGTACGTTTTGCAATATAACTACAACAATTCTGACCTATTAAAACGTCCCGTGTGTGACGTCTGTAGGAGTGTTTTCGAGCTAGCGTTGTTAGCATGAGCTAATATGCTAACACTTTTACGGGTGTCTGTGTTAGTGTTATGAACTTACAATTTCGTTCTTTTCGGTTTCACAAATCCCTCAGTAAATTCACCGAAACGTCACCGTGGAGTTATTGAGTCAGTTTAGCTCATTGGACATGACGATGACTTCTGTTTTGTTTGATTAGCCGTTTTACTGCCCTGTCACGGACAGATTTTGTAAACAATGAAGGTACGTAAATAAACATAACTCACTTCTCAACGTAAATATCTGCGACTTATAGTCCGGCGCGGCTTATATATGGAAAATAATGTTTTTCTTCTAAAATGTAACGGTGCATCTAAGCATGTATTTATTCCACATTCTAGAACTTTAGAACTTTTGTACCATGTTTGATTCCCACATCCACAGCGATGACCGATGTTTTGTTTGATCAGCCGTTTTACTGCCCTGTCACAGACATCGTTTGGAAGCAATGAAGGTATGTAAATAAACATTCTGTGTAAATAACTCATTTTTCAACGTAAATATCTGCAACTTATAGTCTGGTGCGACTTATATATGGAAAATATGTTTTACTTAAAAAATTTAACGGTGCGTCTAATTTAGGCATTCATTCATTCTACAATGTAAAACTTTTGCACCATGGTCGATTCCCACATCCTCAACCATGACTTCTGTTTTGTTTGATCAGCCGTTTTACTGCCCTGTCACAGACACCGTTTGGAAAACAACGAAGGTATGTAAATAAACATTCTGTGTAAATAACTCACTTCTCAACGTAAATATCTGGAAAATGATGTTTTTCTTCTAAAATTTAATGGTGCATGTATTTATTCTAGATTCTAGAACTTTTGTACCATGTTCGATTCCCACATCCTCAACGATGACCGACGTTTTGTTTGATCAGCCGTTTTATTGCCGTGTCACAGACACCGTTTGTAAACAATGAAGGTACGTAAATAAACATTCTGTGTAAATAACTCATTTCTCAATGTAAATATCTGGAAAATAATGTTTTTCTTCTCAAATTTAATGCTGCATCCAAGCATGTATTCATTCTACAATGTAGAACTTTTGTACCATGTTCGATTCCCACATCCTCAACCATGACCGACGTTTTGTTTGATCAGCCGTTTTACTGCCCTGTCACAGACACCGTTTGGAAACAACGAAGGTACGTAAATAAACATTCTGTGTAAATAACTCACTTCTCAACGTAAATATCTGGAAAATAATGTTTTTCTTCTAAAATTTAATGGTGCATGTATTTATTCTAGATTCTAGGACTTTTGTACCATGTTCGATTCCCACATCCTCAACGATGACCAACGTTTTGTTTGATCAGCCATTTTACTGCCGTGTCACAGACACCGTTAGTAAACAATGAAGGTATGTAAATAAACATTCTGTGTAAATAACTCATTTCCCAACAAGTATATATCTGACACTTATAGTCTGGTGTGACTTATATGTGGAAAGTGTGTTTTTCTTCTAAAATGTAACGGTGCATCTAAGCATGTATTTATTCTACATTCTAGAACTTTTGTACCATGTTCGATTCCCACATCCTCAACGATGACCGACGTTTTGTTTGATCATCCGTTTTACTGCCCTGTCACAGACACCCTTTGGAAACAATGAAGGTACGTAAATAAACATTCTGTGTAAATAACTTATTTCTCAACGTAAATATCTGGAAAATAATGTTTTTCTTCTAAAATTTAATGCTGCATCCAAGCATGTATTCATTCTACAATGTAGAACTTTTGTACCATGTTCGATTCCCACATCCTCAACCATGACCGACGTTTTGTTTGATCAGCCGTTTTACTGCCCTGTCACAGACACCGTTTGGAAAACAACGAAGGTACGTAAATAAACATTCTGTGTAAATAACTTATTTCTCAACGTAAATATCTGGAAAATAATGTTTTTCTTCTAAAATTTAATGGTGCATGTATTTATTCTAGATTCTAGAACTTTTGTACCATGTTCGATTCCCACATCCTCAACGATGACCGACGTTTTGTTTGATCAGCCATTTTACTGCCGTGTCACAGACACCGTTAGTAAACAATGAAGGTATGTAAATAAACATTCTGTGTAAATAACTCATTTCCCAACAAGTATATATCTGACACTTATAGTCTGGTGCGACTTATATGTGGAAAGTGTGTTTTTCTTCTAAAATGTAACGGTGCATCTAAGCATGTATTTATTCTACATTCTAGAACTTTTGTACCATGTTCGATTCCCACATCCTCAACGATGACCGACGTTTTGTTTGATCATCCGTTTTACTGCCCTGTCACAGACACCCTTTGGAAACAATGAAGGTACGTAAATAAACATTCTGTGTAAATAACTTATTTCTCAACGTAAATATCTGGAAAATAATGTTTTTCTTCTAAAATTTAATGCTGCATCCAAGCATGTATTCATTCTACAATGTAGAACTTTTGTACCATGTTCGATTCCCACATCCTCAACCATGACCGACGTTTTGTTTGATCAGCCGTTTTACTGCCCTGTCACAGACACCGTTTGGAAAACAACGAAGGTACGTAAATAAACATTCTGTGTAAATAACTTATTTCTCAACGTAAATATCTGGAAAATAATGTTTTTCTTCTAAAATTTAATGGTGCATGTATTTATTCTAGATTCTAGAACTTTTGTACCATGTTCGATTCCCACATCCTCAACGATGACCGACGTTTTGTTTGATCAGCCGTTTTACTGCCCTGTCACAGACACCGTTTGTAAACAATGAAGGTATGTAAATAAACATTCTGTGTAAATAACTTATTTCTCAACAAGTATATATCTGACACTTATAGTCTGGTGTGACTTATATGTGGAAAGTGTGTTTTTCTTCTAAAATGTAACGGTGCATCTAAGCATGTATTTATTCTACATTCTAGAACTTTTATACCATGTTCGATTCCCACATCCTCAACCATGATCGACGTTTTGTTTGATCATCCGTTTTACTGCCCTGTCACAGACACCCTTTGTAAACAATGAAGGTACGTAAATAAACATTCTGTGTAAATAACTCATTTCTCAACGTAAATATCTGGAAAATAATGTTTTTCTTCTGAAATTTAATGGTGCATGTATTTATTCTAGATTCTAGAACTTTTGTACCATGTTCGATTCCCACATCCTCAACGATGACCGACGTTTTGTTTGGTCAGCCGTTTTACTGCCCTGTCACAGACATCGTTTGGAAACAATGAAGGTACGTAAATAAACATTCTGTGTAAATAACTTATTTCTCAACGTAAATATCTGGAAAATAATGTTTTTCTTCTAAAATTTAATGCTGCATCCAAGCATGTATTCATTCTACAATGTAGAACTTTTATACCATGTTGGATTCCCACATCCTCAACCATGACCGACGTTTTGTTTGATCAGCCGTTTTATTGCCCTGTCACAGACACCGTTTGGAAAACCACGAAGGTACGTAAATAAACATTCTGTGTAAATAACTCACTTCTCAACGTAAATATCTGGAAAATAATGTTTTCCTTCTAAAATTTAACGGTGCATGTATTTATTCTAGATTCTAGAACTTTTGTACCATGTTCGATTCCCACATCGTCAACGATGACCGACGTTTTGTTTGATCAGCCGTTTTACTGCCGTGTCACAGACACCGTTTGTAAACAATGAAGGTATGTAAATAAACATTCTGTGTAAATAAGTCATTTCCCAACAAGTACATATCTGACACTTATAGTCTGGTGTGACTTATATATGGAAAGTGTGTTTTTCTTCTAAAATGTAACGGTGCATCTAAGCACGTATTTATTCTACATTCTAGAACTTTTGTACCATGTTCGATTCCCACATCCTCAACGATGACCGACGTTTTGTTTGATCAGCCGTTTTACTGCCGTGTCACAGACACCGTTTGTAAACAATGAAGGTATGTAAATAAACATTATGTGTAAATAACTCATTTCTCAACGTAAATATCTGGAAAATAAGGTTTTTCTTCTAAAATTTAATGGTGCCTCTAAGCATGAATTCATTCTACAATGTAGAACTTTTGTTGGATTCCCACATCCTCAACCATGACCGATGTTTTGTTTGATCAGCCATTTTACTGCCCTGTCACAGACACCGTTTGGAAAACAACGAAGGTACATAAATAAACATTCTGTGTAAATAACTCACTTCTCAACGTAAATATCTGGAAAATAATGTTTTTCTTCTAAAATTTAATGGTGCATGTATTTATTCTAGATTCTAGAACTTTTGTACCATGTTCGATTCCCACATCCTCAACGATGACCGACGTTTTGTTTGATCAGCCATTTTACTGCCGTGTCACAGACACCGTTTGTAAACAATGAAGGTATGTAAATAAACATTCTGTGTAAATAACTCACTTCTCAACGTAAATATCTGCCACTTATAGTCCGGTGCGACTTATATATGGAAAATAATGTTTTTCTTATATACCGGTGCGCTTTATAGTCCGGAAAATATGGTAATTAAAGTTTTTTTTACAATAAAAACATGATTATTACAGAGTCATACATGAGTCAAGCAGATATTTGAGAATGTATCTTTATTTGAAGAAGATAATTCTGCATGATTCAATGATATTTGTTACATTATCAGATTATATCGAAAACAAATGTATGCATTTATTTCTGTCGAAATGAAAAGAACGAATATAATTCGTAAAAAAAGGATGAAGTACTTTATTTTCCAGGTGAAAATGATGTTTGAATCCTGCGCTGGAGAGGTGGAAAAAGGCCTGTTGTCTGTTCCTAATGAAGTGTCTGTCTGTTCCTAATGAAGTGGCCCCGGGTTCCGGGCCGGGAGACCCGGTTCCCAGCGACAGCTCGCAGCTGGAAGACCGCACGACTCCTTTTTAATTGGAGCGCGGTGACGTCCTGCTGTGATCAACTTCTCCCAGCCCGCCGACTAATGAGTGGTATTTTTTACCCGACTCGCCCGGGAGAGAGACGTGTCTACAGAAATCTTTTTATCGCCGCAAAATAAAAATAAAAACTAGTCGGGAAAAGTAAGTGACGGAATTTCAGCGCCAGACAAACTTTTGCGTGGAGCGTCGGCGCCAAGGTCTCGCCTTCGCCGCCTTTTGTCTCGTCTTGACGTCGCTAACGAGAGCGCTCCTTTCATTAGCGCTGCGACGCCACAAAGAGCGAGGAGGAGGCGGCGGCGCGGACGCTAAAGGAGCGCTCCGGAAGGTCGGCCCGAGCCTCGTTCGCTCGCTCGCTTCATCTGTCGTCTTTTTGTGTTAAGGAGGCTGTCCGTCAAACACACCATATGCGGCTTCTCCTTATTTTCATGGAGGCTGTCCGTCAAACACTCCATCCGCGGCTTCTCATTATTTTCATGGATAAATGTTCGCTTTTTGCTACTTAAACAGTCCTTGGCTGAAGTCATAGTTGAAATGGCCGCAGAGCACATTTTAAGGTAATCGCCACCCTACTGCCAGTGGATTTGTCACGTTTCAGGTGTCGGGTGACAAATCCCAATATGTATGTATAATACTCGTATATAATATTTTATATAATGTTTAATCATTTACAATATTTGTCATAAAGGATTTATATATAATAATGATTAATTATAATTAAATTTATATTCAATATGCATATATACTGTTTATATATTGTCTATATATATGTATATATAATATGTATGTATAATAATTATTTACAAAAGTTATTTATAATATTTATATGCAATATTGATGTATAATATTTACATGTAAATTTATATACAATATTTATACACAATACTTTTATAAAATATTTGGATACAATATTTATATATAATAATCATTTACCAAATCTTTATACTATATATATATATATATATATATATATATATATATATATATATATATATATATATATATATATATATATATATATATATATATATATATATATATATATATATATATAAACAATAGTTGTATGTAATAGTTTAATTTATAATCCATATTCATATATACAATTTATATATCCATCCATCCATCCATCCATACATTTTCTACCGCTTGTCCCTTTCGGGGACGAGGGGGTGGCTGGAGCCTATCCGTAAATAATATTTATGTATCATATTAATAGATAATAACTATACATATTATTTATTTATAATACTCATATATATTTTATATAATATTGATGTATAATAATCATTTAAAATATTTGTTATACAATATTTATACATAATTATTAATAATAGTTTAATTTGTAAACAATATTCATATATACTATTTATTTATAATACTCACATATGATATTTTATATAATATTGATGTATAATAATCATTTAAAATATTTGTTATACAATATTTATATATGATAATTATTAATAATAGTTTAATTTATAATCAATATTCATATATACTATTTATTTATAATACTCATATATAATATTTTATATAATATTGATGTATAGTAATCATTTAAAATATGTGTTATACAATATTTATACATGATAATTATCAATAATAGTTTAATTTATAATCAATATTCATATATACTATTTATTTATAATACTCGTATATAATATTTTATATAATATTGATGTATAATAATCATTTTAAATATTTGTTATACAATATTTATACATGATAATTATTAATAATAGTTTAATTTATAATCAATATTCATATATACTATTTATTTATAATACTCATATATAATATTTTATATAATATTGATGTATAATAAGCATTTAAAATATTTGTTATACAATATTTATACATGATAATTATTAATAATAGTTTATTTATAATCAATATTCATATATATATATATATATATATATACATATATATATATATATATATATATATATATATATATATATATATATATATATATATATATATATATATATATATATATACTGTATATAATATTTATATGCAATATTGAGGCGGCGTCGCAGACGCTAAAGGAGCGCTCCGGTAGGTCGGCCCGAGCCTCGTTCGTTCGCTCGTTTCATCTGTCGTCTTTTTGTGTTAAGGAGGCCGTCCGTCAAACACACCATCTGCGGCTTCTCCTTATTTACATGGAGGCTGTCCGTCAAACACGCCATCCGCGGCTTCTCCTTATTTCTCCTTAGTTTATGTTTTATAGCCCAATGTTCAGCCGTACATTCCGAAGTCGTGTAACTTGGTTCGTGACACTTCACATGCTATTGTTAAGATGCTAGCATGCTAACGTTAGCATGCTAACATTTTTAGTAAATTTTACAGCTGTATTCATACACAAAATGAAATTACATCACAGTTTATTGGACTGATATTGATACTTAGTTTATGTTTTTATTGGTATTTTAACGTTATATTCCGATGATTGCCACACCAGCCGACGTTGACCGCACGTCCCTAATGTTGTGTCCACCACTCAGCAGGACGCCAAACATTATTGTCTGCTTTTCATTTGGTGGAACATACTTTTAATAGTGCAACTTTTACCACAACAATTGTGGTCTTTCCATAGCGGAGGAAGCGAGCGGCCGTCAGTAAGTTAGCATGTCTTGCAGATCAATAACCACAACATGACCTCCCGGCGGATGAGACGTTGACCTTTCGTCGGCGTTTGTCCCCTCGCGCCGTCTTCTTTGTGCCGCGTAAACGTTGTTGTTTGGTCTGGCGGAGGGCGCACAAAGAGCAAAATAATCAGCGCCCTGGCGGCGGGGGGGCGCGGGCGGGGTCAGCGCAGGAAGTTATCGACTGATGTAAAGCAAACGTTGGCGCGGCCAGAAGGTCACATGTCCAGCTCGTTACTGCAAACACAAAAAGTTGCAGTCGTGCATCAAAAAGCACAAACAAACACAAGTTAGGACCTCGTCTTCATCACCAGCTGCAAAGTTTGTGTGGAATTATTATTATTATTATTATTATTATTATTATTATTATTATTATTATTATTATTATTATTATCATTATTATTATTATTATTATCATTATTATTATATTATTTATTATCATTATTATTATCATTTTTGATATCATTATTATTATCATTATTGTTATTATTATTATTTATTATTATTATTATTATTACTGTTGTTTTAGTCTCTGGTCACCTGGCTGCAGGTGAGGACAATATTATTTGGACAATATTTATATAGAATATTTATATAGAATTTTCTGCCGCTTGTCCCCATACATACGATACATATGAATTATGTATCATATTTATAGATAATAATTGTATATAGTATTTATTTATAAAACTCGTATATAATATTTAATCATTTACAATATTTGTCATAAAATATTTATATGTAATAATCATTAATTATAGTTTAATTTATATTCAATATGCATATATACTGCTTATATATTCTCTCTCTATATATGTATATATAATATTTATGTCTAATAATTATTTGCAAAAGTTATTATTATTATTATTGTCATTATTATTATTATTATTATTATTATTTATTATTATTATCATTATTATTATTATCATTATTGTTATTATTATTATTATTATTTATTATTATTATTACTGTTGTTTTAGTCTCTGGTCACCTGGCTGCAGGTGAGGACAATATTATTTGGACAATATTTGTATAGAGTATTTATATTATTATTATTATTATTATAGTATTTACATAGAATATTTATATAGAATATTTGCCATCCATCCATTTTCTACCGCTTGTCCCCATACATACGATACATATGAATTATGTATCATATTTATAGATAATAACTGTATATAGTATTTATTTATAATACTCGTATATAATATTTAATAATTTACAATATTTGTCATAAAATATTTATATGTAATAATCATTAATTATAGTTTAATTTATATTCAATATGCATATATACTGCTTATATATTCTCTCTCTATATATGTATATATAATATTTATGTCTAATAATTATTTACAAAAGTTATTTATAATATTTATAAGAAATATTGATGTATAATATTTACATGTAATTTTTATATACAATATTTATACACAGTACTTTTATGAAATATTTGGATACAATATTTATATATAATAATCATTTACAAAATGTTTAAAACTATATATATATATATATATATATATATATATATATATATATACACAATAGTTTTATATAATAGTTTAATTTAAAATCAATATTCATACATACAATTTATATATCCATCCATCCACCCATTTCCTACCGCTTGTCCCTTTCGGGGTCGAGGGGGTGGCTGGAGCCTATCCGTGAATAATATGTATCCATCATATTTATAGATAATAACCATATATAGTATTTATGTATAATACTCTTATATAATATTGATGTATAATAATCATTTTAAAAAAAAATTGTTATAAAATATTTATATGTAATAATTATTAATAATTATCCGCCTGGACAGTGTGAGTCTTTAAGTAAACATGTGAACATAATGAGGTGGCAGATCTCATAAATGATGTGGAAGGGCCACTGAATGCTGTGGAGGGCCACATAAATGCTGTGGAGGGCCACATAATGAAGATGAGGGCCACATCATGATGTGGAGGGCCACATAATGAAGATGAGGGCCACATAATGAAGATGAGGGCCACATCATGATGTGGAGGGCCACGTAAATGCTGTGGAGGGCCACATAATGAAGATGAGGGCCACATAATGAAGATGAGGGCCACATAATGATGTGGAGGGCCACATAAATGCTGTGGAGGGCCACATAAATGCTGTGGAGGGCCACATAATGAAGATGAGGGCCACATAATGATGTGGAGGGCCACATAAATGCTGTGGAGGGCCACATAATGAAGATGAGGGCCACTTAAATGCTGTGGTGGGCCACATAAATGCTGTGGAGGGCCACATAATGAAGATGAGGGCCACATAATGATGTGGAAGGCCACATAAATGCTGTGGAGGGCCACATAAATGCTGTGGAGGGCCACATGATGAAGATGAGGGCCACATAATGATGTGGAAGGCCACATAATGAAGATGAGGGCCACATAATGATGTGGAGGGCCACATAAATGCTGTGGAGGGCCACATAATGAAGATGAGGGCCACATAATGATGTGGAGGGCCACATAAATGCTGTGGAGGGCCACATAAATGCTGTGGAGGGCCACATAAATGCTGTGGAGGGCCACATGATGAAGATGAGGGCCACATAATGCTGTGGAGGGCCACATAATGAAGATGAGGGCCACATAATGATGTGGAGGGCCACATAAATGCTGTGGAGGGCCACATAATGAAGATGAGGGCCACATAATGATGTGGAGGGCCACATAAATGCTGTGGAGGACCACATA
>NC_084758.1:4474424-4479424 GCF_033978785.1 Entelurus aequoreus
AATTTAACACATTTCAATGTTAAATCAACGTCAGAACTCAACATTAAGTAAATGTTAAAATGTATGTTGTTTCAACGTTGTATTTGTGTTGTGGAATTTTGGTTAGGAAATGGCCAAATTTCAATGTCAAATCAACGTCAGAACCTGATATTGAATAAACGTTAAAAAGCATGTTGTTTCAACGTTGTATTTGTGTTGTAAAATATTGGTTGGGAAATGACCAAATTTCAATGTCAAATCAACGTCAAAACCCAACATTGATTAAATGTTAAAAAGCATGTTGTTTCAACGTTAGGTTTGTGTTGTAAAATATTGGTTGAAAATTTAACACATTTCAATGTTAAATCAACGTCAAAACTCAACATTAAATACATGTTAAAAAGTATGTTGTTTCAACGTTGTATTTGTGTTGTGGAATATTGGTTAGGAAATGGCCAAATTTCAATGTCAAATCAACGTCAGAACCTGACATTGATTAAACGTCGTCAAAAAGCATGTTGTTTCAACGTTGTATTTGTGTTGTAGAATAATGGTTGAAAAATGACCAAATTTCAATGTCAAATCAACGTCAAAACCCAACATTGATTAAATGTTAAAAGGCATGTTGTTTCAACGTTAGGTTTGTGTTGTAAAATATTGGTTGAAAATTTAACACATTTCAATGTTAAATCAACGTCAGAACTCAACATTAAATAAATGTTAAAAAGTATGTTGTTTCAACGTTGTATTTGTGTTGTGGAATATTGGTTAGGAAATGGCCAAATTTCAATGTCAAATCAACGTCAGAACCTAATATTGATTAAAGTCGTCAAAAAGCATGTTGTTTCAATGTTGTATTTGTGTTGTAGAATAATGGTTGGGAAATGACCAAATTTCAATGTCAAATCAACGTCAAAACCCAACATTGATTAAATGTTAAAAAGCATGTTGTTTCAACGTTAGGTTTGTGTTGTAAAATATTGGTTGAAAATGTAACACATTTCAATGTTAAATCAACGTCAGAACTCAACATTAAATACATGTTAAAAAGTATGTTGTTTCAACGTTGTATTTGTGTTGTGGAATATTGGTTAGGAAATGGCCAAATTTCAATGTCAAATCAACATCAGAACCTGACATTGATTAAACGTTGTCAAAAAACATGTTGTTTCAATGTTGTAGAATACTGGTTGGTAAAATGACCAAATTTCAATGGTCAAATCAACGTCACAACCTGACATTGAATAAACGTTAAAAAGCATGTTGTTTCAACGTTGTATTTGTGTTGTGGAATTTTGGTTAGGAAATGGCCAAATTTCAATGTCAAATCAACGTCAGAACCTGATATTGATTAAACGTCGTCAAAAAGCATGTTGTTTCAACGTTGTATTTGTGTTGTAGAATAATGGTTTAAAAATGACCAAATTTCAATGTCAAATCAACGTCAAAACCCAACATTGATTAAATGTTAAAAAGCATGTTGTTTCAACGTTATATTTGTGTTGTAGAATATTGGTTGAAAAATTACCAAAATTCAATGTTAAATCAACATCAGAAACCGACATTAAATAGACGTCATCAAAAAGCATGTTGTTTCAATGTTGTACTTGTGTTGTTGAATATTGGTTAGGAAATGACCACATTTCAATGGTCAAATCAACGTCAGAAGCCAACATTAATTAAATGTTGAAAAGCATGTTGTTTCAACGTTGTATTTGTGTTGTAGAATATTGGTTGTGAAATGACCAAAATTCAATGTTACATCAACGTCAGAACTCAACATTGATTACATGTCAAAAAGCATGTTGTTTCAATGTTACGTTTGTGTTGTACAATATCAGTTGAAAATTGACCAAATTTCAATGTTAAATCAACGTCAGAACTCAACATTGATTAAATATTAAAAAGCATGTTGTTTCAACGTAGTTTTGTTGTAGAATATTGGTTGGGAAATTACCAAATAACAATGTTAAATCAACGTCAGAACTCAACATTAAATAAATGTTAAAAAGTGTGTGGTTTTAACGTTGTATTTGTGTTGTAGAATATTGGTTGAAAAATTACCAAAATTAAATGTTAAATCAACATCAGAAACCGACATTAAATAGACGTCATCAAAAATAATGTTGTTTCAATGTTGTATTTGTGTTGTAGAATATTGGTTGGGAAAATACCAAATTTCAATGTTAAATCAACGTTAGAACTCAACATTAATTAAATGTTAAAAAGCATGTTGTTTCAACGTTGTATTTGTGTTGTAGAATATTGGTTGTGAAATGACCAAAATTCAATGTTACATCAACGTCAGAACTCAACATTGATTAAATATTATGTCAGACCCACTCGACATCCGTTGCTTTCGGTCTCCCCTAGAGGGGGGGGGTTACCCACATATGCGGTCCTCTCCAAGGTTTCTCATAGTCATTCACCGACGTCCCACTGGGGTGAGTTTTTCCTTGCCCGTATGTGGGCTCTGTACCGAGGATGTCGTTGTGGCTTGTACAGCCCTTTGAGACACTTGTGATTTAGGGCTATATAAATAAACATTGATTGATTGATTGAAATGTCAAAAAGCATGTTGTTTCAACGTTGTATTTGTGTTGCTCAAGGTCGTGACCTCATTCAACAAGTCCTCAACGTTGTTTCAACGTCTGCTGCCTGCTGGGAATCAGCCATATTCAAACGAGGTTCATGTCGCCACGGAGACGAGGGATAGCTACTATTTACATTTGGTACCCATTCCCCGTTTTTGGGACTCGATACCAGCACTCAAAGTTTTCGGTACTTTTGTGTTTGTTGACAAAATATAAATGTTTTTTTGCAACCTTCAAAATAAGCTGCTTATTTTTATCTCGTGTTTTTTTTTTAATCGCATATTTGAGTCTCAATTGCAGTTGCAAGTCCGAGGCGTTAGATGGCAGTAGTGTATAGTTTATGTTTATAACATTTGTATCATATATGCATTATATTACTATATATATATATATATATATATATATATATATATATATTGTAAAAAAAAAATTTGGACACTAGAGTCTCGTCGCGCTTTTATTTTGAAAGTCAAAATGCAGATAAGTGTAGACATATTGCTTGGCCTCCTGTGCGTCGGGAGGAACATTGTTCTTACAAGCTCAGGCGTTCATGTCGTTCCGAGCGGACTGTTTTGCCTCACTTCACTCGTCCCGCAGAATTTTAATTACCCGCACATTCTTCCAGATGCACAGTTTAATGAACAGAAGCGCGCGCGTGTCGCCGGCGCCGCCGCTATCGCCGGCTGAGATCGCGCGCGAGAAAAAAGGAAAGTTAATTAAAAAGATATCACAAAAGGCTGTCGGGCTAAAGCCGCCTTTTCAATTACGCCTTCTTTGTGGCTTTAAAGCTCTCAATCAGCAAACATCCCACCGGTGGCTTTTCCCGCTCCACTGACCAGCCGCACGCTACAATAACGCCTTATTGTCGTGCCGCTGTTGCCACGGCGACGCGGCGAGGGAAGCCAAATATATTCCCTCTCTGTTGTTTTGTTGCCTCTCGAATAATCCAAATGATAATGAATTATATTTATATCGCACTTTTTTCTCTCCTGACTCAAAGCGCCAACACCGAGGACCCAAAATACCATCAACGTCTGATGTTTTGGAAAACCACAAATAAAAAGCATCGTGTGTTCGTGTTTTGTCTCCCCTCTGACGCCTTAAGAGCTGCGCTGAACAATGAGTTGGCATTTGAAATGAGCTGGACAGCCCAGTTGTTAGTTATATTTCAAGCAAGTCATTTAGTAAAAGTGAGCACGCTCGGCTACAGGCTACAAGGAGCTAGCAGCTACACAACAGCTAAGCACACAATAGCACACCATAGACATACATAATTGTTGTTGGACAACAAAACAGCACATTATCGGATCATTTGAATTGCATATTACTTCATCATGCAAAGTCTCCAGGACAGTTGCGTATAGGGATGTCCGATATTGTCGGCCTGCCGATATTATCGGCCGATAAATGCGTTAAAATGTAATATCGGAAATTATCGGTATCGTTTTTTTTATTATCGGTATGGTTTTTTTTTTTTTTTTTTTAATTAAATCAACATAAAAAACACATTATTATTTTATTTTTAACGCATTTATCGGCCGATAAATGCGTTAAAATGTAATATCGGAAATTATCGGTATCGTTTTTTTTATTATCGGTATCGTTTTTTATTTATTTATTTTTTTTATTTTTTATAATTAAATCAACATAAAAAACACATTAATATTTTATTTTTAACGCATTTATCGGCCGATAATATCGGCAGGCCGATATTATCGGCCGATAAATGCGTTAAAATGTAATATCGGAAATTATCGGTATCGTTTTTTTATTATCGGTATGGTTTTTTTTTTTTTTTTTTTAAATTAAATCAACATAAAAAACACATTAATATTTTATTTTTAACGCATTTATCGGCCGATAAATGCGTTAAAATGTAATATCGGAAATTATCGGTATCGTTTTTTTAATTATCGGTATCGTTTTTTTTTTTTTTTTTTTTTTTTTTAAATGAAATCAACATAAAAAACACATTATTATTTTATTTTTAACGCATTTATCGGCCGATAATATCGGCAGGCCGATATTATCGGCCGATAAATGCGTTAAAAGGTAATATCGGAAATTATCGGTATCGTTTTTTTTATTATCGGTATCGTTTTTTTTTGTTTTTTTTTAATTAAATCAACATAAAAAACACATTATTATTTTATTTTTAACGCATTTATCGGCCGATAATATCGGCAGGCTGATATTATCGGCCGATAAATGCGTTAAAATGTAATATCGGAAATTATCGGTATCGTTTTTTTTATTATCGGTATGTTTTTTTTGTTTTTTTTTAAAAATTAAATCAACATAAAAAACACATTATTTTATTTTTAACGCATTTATCGGCCGATAATATCGGCAGGCCGATATTATCGGCCGATAAATGCGTTAAAATGTAATATCGGAAATTATCGGTATCGTTTTTTTATTATCGGT
>NC_084758.1:4486924-4571924 GCF_033978785.1 Entelurus aequoreus
AGCATGGTAATGTTAGCATGCTAACAGTTAACATGTGTCAAGTACCAAATAAAACGACTCTGAGGTCTTTGCTGCAAAATTGGCTACCAATGTTAGCATTTTAATGTTAGCATGCTAACATTTAGCACGTGTCAACTTCCAAATAAAATGACTCTGCGGTCTTTGCTGCAAGATTGGCTACAACATTTAGCATGGTAATGTTGGAATGCTAACAGTTAGCATGTGTCAAGTACCAAATACAATGACTCTGAGGTCTTTGCTGCAAAATTGGCTACCAATGTTAGCATTTTAATGTTAGCATGCTAACATTTAGCACGTGTCAATTTCCAAATAAAATGACTCTGAGGTCTTTGCTGCAAGATTGGCTACAAAATTTAGCATGGTAATGTTGGAATGCTAACAGTTAGCATGTGTCAAGTACCAAATACAATGACTCTGAGGTCTTTGCTGCAAAATTGGCTACAAATGTTAGCATGGTACTTGTAGCATGCTAACAGTTAGCATGTGCCAAGTACCACATAAAATGACTCTGAAGTTTTTGCTGCGAAATTGGCTATAAATGTTGGCATGGTAATGTTAGCATGCTAACAGTTAGCATGTGTCAAGTACCAAATAAAATGGCTCTGAGGTGTTGGCTGTGAAGTTGGCTACAACAATTTAGCATGATAATGTTAGCATGTGCCAAGTATCAAGTTATATGACTCCAAGGCATTTGGATGCGAAATTAGCTACAAAAGTTAGCATGCTAACAGTTAGCGTATGTCAAGTACCAAATAGAATTACTCTTAGGTGCGAAATTGGCTATAAATGTTGGGGTGGTAATGTTAGCATGTTAACAGTTAGCATGTGTCAAGTGCCAAGTTTTATCACTGAGGCATTTGGCTGCAAAATTGGCTACAAAAGTCAGCATGGTAATGTTAGCATGCTAACAGTTAACATGTGTCAAGTACCAAATAAAACGACTCTGAGGTCTTTGCTGCAAAATTGGCTACCAATGTTAGCATTTTAATGTTAGCATGCTAACATTTAGCACGTGTCAATTTCCAAATAAAATGACTCTGCGGTCTTTGCTGCAAGATTGGCTACAAAATTTAGCATGGTAATGTTGGAATGCTAACAGTTAGCATGTGTCAAGTACCAAATACAATGACTCTGAGGTCTTTGCTGCAAAATTGGCTACCAATGTTAGCATTTTAATGTTAGCATGCTAACATTTAGCACGTGTCAATTTCCAAATAAAATGACTCTGCGGTCTTTGCTGCAAGATTGGCTACAACATTTAGCATGGTAATGTTGGAATGCTAACAGTTAGCATGTGTCAAGTACCAAATACAATGACTCTGAGGTCTTTGCTGCAAAATTGGCTACCAATGTTAGCATTTTAATGTTAGCATGCTAACATTTAGCACGTGTCAATTTCCAAATAAAATGACTCTGAGGTCTTTGCTGCAAGATTGGCTACAACATTTAGCATGGTAATGTTGGAATGCTAATGCTCCTTTCCATAGTTCTGTTGTGTTGGTATTTTTACTTCATTTTGCCATTTCTACGCTCAAAAATGCCCAATTTAAAGCAGAATGATGTCGAATGAAACGTGTTTCCGATATAGATGTTGTGTTGAAATGTTTAGCATATATTGGTTGACCTTCATGGTAATAGTTCCAGTAACTTTAGTGTAGAAAATGTATGAAAGTGGCCCCGCAGACTTAATCCCTCGTTATCTGTTGGTTCAGATGTGTCATGTGACAGGGGGGTGGAGGGGGGGGGGGGTCAATATTTGCTGCAGCTTTGTTTATTATTAATGAGTGAGTTTGCAACACATGTTGACCTTTTTCATACTTTTCACCACACAAAGTCAGCTACTGTAAACTTTGACATGGTGAGGGACGAGCCATCATTGACAGGAAGCAGCAGTACTTCAACTAGTACTTTGTGTACTTTGTGGATGTTGACCTTGTTGTTCCAAGTCCTCAGTGCAGGTTTGTGTACTTTGTGGATGTTGACCTTGTTGTTCCAAGTCCTCAGTGCAGGTTTGTGTACTTTGTGGGTGTTGACCTTGTTGTTCCAAGTCCTCAGTGCAGGTTTGTGTACTTTGTGGGTGTTGACCTTGTTGTTCCAAGTCCTCAGTGCAGGTTTGTGTACTTTGTGGGTGTTGACCTTGTTGTTCCAAGTCCTCAGTGCAGGTTTGGGTGTCATTTAAAAAGGTTCAGAGGCAAATAAATCAAGTCAAGTAGTTGTCTTCCCCGCACAACAACAACTAGACTTTTACTTTGTGTTATGTAAACAATGAAAAAGTGTATCAGACCAACTATCACAATATTTACTACTAGGACTTAACATGACTTACCTTATTTACACTAGCAGCTTAACTACATCTCTTTTTTTACAATGTTGCCTATCTTTCACAATCATTATTTACTACATTTGCTTTGCATTCTAACATGTTAAAAGGTGTCCAATGATACAGGTGTCCAATGATACAGGTGTCTAATGATACAGGTCTATAATGATACAGGTGTCTAATGATACAGGTGTCCAATGATACAGGTGTCTAATGATACAGGTCTATAATGATACAGGTGTCCAATGATACAGGTGTCTAATGATACAGGTGTCTAATGATACAGGTGTCCAATGATACAGGTGTCTAATGATACAGGTGTCTAATGATACATGTGTCTAATGATACATGTGTCCAATGATACAAGTGTCTAATGATGCAGGTGTCCAATGATACAGGTGTCTAATGATACAGGTGTCTAATGATACAGGTGTCCAATGATACAGGTGTCCAATGATACAGGTGTCTAATGATACAGATGTCTAATGATACGGGTGTCCAATAATACAGGTCTCTAATGATACGGGTGTCCAATGATACAGGTGTCTAATGATACAGGTGTCCAATGATACAGGTGTCCAATGATACAGGTGTCTAATGATACAGGTCTATAATGATACAGGTGTCTAATGATACAGGTGTCCAATGATACAGGTGTCTAATGATACAGGTCTATAATGATACAGGTGTCTAATGATACAGGTGTCCAATGATACAGGTGTCCAATGATACACAGGTGTCCAATGATACAGGTGTCTAATGATACAGGTGTCTAATGATACATGTGTCTAATGATACATGTGTCCAATGATACAGGTGTCTAATGATACAGGTGTCTAATGATACAGGTGTCCAATGATACAGGTGTCTAATGATACAGGTGTCTAATGATACATGTGTCTAATGATACATGTGTCCAATGATACAAGTGTCTAATGATACAGGTGTCCAATGATACAGGTGTCTAATGATACAGGTGTCTAATGATACAGGTGTCCAATGATACAGGTGTCCAATGATACAGGTGTCTAATGATACAGATGTCTAATGATACGGGTGTCCAATAATACAGGTCTCTAATGATACGGGTGTCCAATGATACAGGTGTCTAATGATACAGGTGTCCAATGATACAGGTGTCCAATGATACAGGTGTCTAATGATACAGGTCTATAATGATACAGGTGTCTAATGATACAGGTGTC
Organism: Entelurus aequoreus; assembly: GCF_033978785.1. NCBI lineage: Eukaryota > Metazoa > Chordata > Actinopteri > Syngnathiformes > Syngnathidae > Entelurus > Entelurus aequoreus. The sequence goes on from NC_084758.1 coordinate 4,490,471, forward strand.
CAATGATACAGGTGTCTAATGATACAGGTCTATAATGATACAGGTGTCTAATGATACAGGTGTCCAATGATACAGGTGTCCAATGATACACAGGTGTCCAATGATACAGGTGTCTAATGATACAGGTGTCTAATGATACATGTGTCTAATGATACATGTGTCCAATGATACAGGTGTCTAATGATACAGGTGTCTAATGATACAGGTGTCCAATGATACAGGTGTCTAATGATACAGGTGTCTAATGATACATGTGTCTAATGATACATGTGTCCAATGATACAAGTGTCTAATGATACAGGTGTCCAATGATACAGGTGTCTAATGATACAGGTGTCTAATGATACAGGTGTCCAATGATACAGGTGTCCAATGATACAGGTGTCTAATGATACAGATGTCTAATGATACGGGTGTCCAATAATACAGGTCTCTAATGATACGGGTGTCCAATGATACAGGTGTCCAATGATACAGGTGTCCAATAATACAGGTGTCTAATGATACAGGTGTCTAATGATACAGGTCTATAATGATACAAGTGTCCAATGATAAAAGTGTCCAATGATACAGGTGTCTAATGATACAGGCGTCTAATGATACGGGTGTCCAATAATACAGGTCTCTAATGATACAGGTGTCCAATGATACAGGTGTCCAATGATACAGGTGTCTAATGATACAGGTGTCTAATGATACAGCTTTCCAATGATACAGGTGTCCAATGATACAGGTGTCTGATGATACAAGTATCCAATGATACAGGTGTCCAATGATACAGGTGTCCAATGATACAGGTGTCCAATGATACAGGTGTCCAATAATACAGGTGTCTAATGATACAGGTCTATAATGATACAAGTGTCCAATGATACAGGTGTCCAATGATACAGGTGTCTAATGATACAGATGTCTAATGATACGGGTGTCCAATAATACAGGTCTCTAATGATACAGGTGTCCAATGATACAGGTGTCCAATGATACAAGTATCCAATGATACAGGTGTCCAATGATACAGGTGTCCCATGATACAGGTGTATCCAATGATACAGGTGTCCAATGATACAGGTGTCTAAAGATACAGATGTCCCATGATACAGGTGTCCCATGATACAAGTATCCAATGATACAGGTGTCTAGTGAAACAGGTGTCCAATGATACAGGTGTTCAGTAATACAGGTGTATAATGATACAGGTGTCCAATGATAGAGGTGTCTAATGATACAGGTGTCCAATGATACAGGTGTATAATGATACAGGTGTCCAATGATACAGGTGTCTGATGATACAAGTATCCAATGATACAGGTGTCCAATGATACAGGTGTCCAATGATACAGGTGTCTAATGATACAGGTGTCCCATTATACAGGTGTCCCATGATACAAGTATCCAATGATAAAAGTATCCAATGATACAGGTGTCTAATGAAACATGTGTCCCATGATACAGGTGTCCAATGATACAGGTATCCAATGATACAGGTGCATAATGATACAGGTGTATAATGATACAGGTGTCCAATGATACGGGTGTCTAATGATACAGGTGTCCTATGATACTGGTTTCCCATGATACAGGTGTCCAATTATACAGATGTCCTATGATAGAGTTGTCTAATGATATAAGGTCTCTAATGATACAGGTGTCCTCTGATGCAGGTGTTAAATATTATAGTTTTTCAATGATACAGGTGCCCAATGATATGCAGGTGTCTAATGATACAGGTGTCTAATGATACAGGTGTCCAATGATATGCAGTTGTCGAATGATACAGGTGTCTAATGATACAGGTGTCCAATGATACACAGGTGTCTAATGATACAGGTGTCTAATGATACAGGTGTCCAATGATACACAGGTGTCTTATGATACGTGCAGATTAAAAAAAATAGTATTTTCTGTTGGACTATTTTGAGGTTGCAACATGTGATCTCCATCATCAAGTTCAGGGGTCTCATCTATAAAAGAGAGCATAGAATTCTGATTTAAAAATAATATCTACAAAATGAATAAACCTCCATTATTCTTTGAATTGTTGAGTTTTTAGTAAAAATCACATGCTTTCATGAAAATGACCGTTCATTTTTTTTGTGCTCAAGCAATCTGTGTACTAGTGACGGAACAATTAGACTTATTCCTCGGCCTGTGGAAACATGGATGATAAGTACTTCCTGTTAGCATGTTAGCATGTTAGCCGCAAACCCTGGACACATCAAATAGAAGTTATTGGTGTTTATTGCACGTGCGTCCTGTTTCAAAGTTGTGTTTGTCTGACGATGTTCCTTGGCGTTCCCCAGGGCTCTATCCTGAGTCCACTCCCGATCGGTGACTTGGACCCTGGTCCCGTCCTGGTGGTGCGGCGCCAGCTAATTGCTGGCTTGAACCAGGCAGAGGTGCGAGGAAACAGCTCACACAAAATGTAGCGGCAAGCTCCACTGCTTGAAGACATGATGCCAAACTGACAGAATCAGAGATTGTTCACCCGTCAGATCTGTGAAGAACGTCCTGGAGGTGAAATATGCATCGCTGTCCTCCTTTGTAAGAGTCTTGCCTTCAAAGCGGAATCTGCTTGAACTTGCGTGTTCTCCTCGGGGCGGCAGGAAGCCGATGCACAACAGGCCTGGTTTTTTCTTCTGGTTGAGGGAAAACTTTATTCTTGTTTTTTTCGGGGGGTTTGGGATCAGTGAGATGACGACAAGCTGCTTCACTTCTTCACACTGAGAGCCCCAGCCGGTGGAACATCTAACCTTATCCCACCTCTTATGACTGATCTAGAAGGATACTTAGTATTCTCTAAAGATCATTTTGTGATGATCAGGTTTTTAGACAGATGTACAAAGTATAGGTAACAACAAAGTATAGTTCATGTACTTTGGCTTGAAATATTTTAAACACAATTCCGTCTCTCTGTTGTTAGCTGGCTGGTCAACAACCTAACTAACTAACTAACTAACTAACTAACTAACTAACTAACTAACTAACTAACTAACTAACTATAACACAGAGACAAACTGGAGACCACATCCTCCAGATCAGTGTTTCTCACCATATACATTTCTCAGTGGTACTCACTTGTAATACCCCAGAAGGCGTTGAAACAACGTTGAGAACTGGTTGAATTAGGTCCTGACATTGAACAACTCAAGCGTACCGTTGAAACGTCATGCTTTTTGACGACGTTTAATCAATGTCAGGTTGTGACGTTGACTTGACCATTGAAATTTGGTCATTTTCCCAACCAAATTTATACAACACAAATACAACGTTGAAACAACATGCTTTTTGACGACGTTTAATCAATGTCAGGTTGTGACGTTGACTTGACCATTGAAATTTGGTCATTTCCCCAACCAATATTCTACAACACAAACAAAACGTTGAAACAACATGCTTTTTGACGACGTTTAATCAATGTTGGCTTCTGACGTTCATTTTACCGTTGAAATTTGGTAATTTTCCCGTCCAATATTCTACAACATTGAAACAACATGCTTTTCAAAGACATTTATTCAATGTCAGGTTTTGACGTTGATTTGACATTGAAATTTGGTCATTTCCCAACTAATATTCTACAACACAAATACAACGTTGAAACAACATGCTTTTTGACGACGTTCAATCAATGTCAGGTTGTGACGTTGATTTGAACATTGAAACGTAGTCATTTCCCCAACCAATATTCTACAACACAAATACAGCATTGAAACAACATGCTTTTTAACGTTTATTCAATGTCAGGTTGTGACGTTGATATGACCATTGAAATTTGGTCATTTTACCAACCAGTATTCTACAACATTGAAACAACATGCTTTTCAAAGACATTTAATCAATGTCAGGTTGTGACGTTGATTTGAACATTGAAATTTGGTCATTTCCCCAACCAATATTCTACAACACAAACAAAACGTTGAAACAACATGCTTTTTGACGACATTTAATCAATGTTGGCTTCTGACGTTCATTTTACCGTTGAAATTTGGTAATTTTCCCGTCAAATATTCTACAACGTTGAAACAACATGCTTTTCAAAGACATTTATTCAATGTCAGGTTGTGACGTTGATTTGAACATTGAAATTTGGTCATTTCCCCAACCAATATTCTACAACACAAATACAACGTTGAAACAACGTGCTTTTTGACAATGAAACAACGTGCTTTTTGACAACCTGACATTTAATCAATGTCAGGTTGTGATGTTGATTTGAACATTGAAATTTGGTCATTTTCCCAACCAATATTCTACAACACAAACAAAACGTTGAAACAACATGCTTTTTGACGACGTTTAATCAATGTTGGCTTCTGACGTTCATTTTACCGTTGAAATTTGGTAATTTTCCCGTCCAATATTCTACAACATTGAAACAACATGCTTTTCAAAGACATTTATTCAATGTCAGGTTGTGACGTTGATTTGAACATTGACATTTGGTCATTTCCCCAACCAATATTCTACAACACAAACAAAACGTTGAAACAACATGCTTTTTGACGACGTTTAATCAATGTCAGGTTGTGACGTTGATTTGAACATTGAAACGTAGTCATTTCCCCAACCAATATTCTACAACACAAATACAGCATTGAAACAACATGCTTTTTAACGTTTATTCAATGTCAGGTTGTGACGTTGATATGACCATTGAAATTTGGTCATTTTACCAACCAGTATTCTACAACATTGAAACAACATGCTTTTTAAAGACATTTAATCAATGTTAGGTTGTGACGTTGATTTGAACATTGAAATTTGGTCATTTCCCCAACCAATATTCTACAACACAAATACAACGTTGAAACAACATGCTTTTTGACGACGTTTAATCAATGTTGGCTTCTGACGTTGATTTGACCGTTGAAATTTGGTCATTTTCCCAACCAATATTCTACAACATTGAAACAACATGCTTTTCAAAGACATTTATTCAATGTCAGGTTGTGACGTTGATTTGAACATTGAAACTTAGTCATTTCCCCAACCAATATTCTACAACACAAATACAACGTTGAAACAACATACTTTTTGACAATGTTTAATCAATGTTGGCTTCTGACGTTGATTTGAACATTGAAATTTGGTCATTTTCCCAACCAATATTCTACAACACAAATACAACGTTGAAACAACATACTTTTTGACAATGTTTAATCAATGTTAGGTTGTGACGTTGATTTGAACATTGAAATTTGGTCATTTTCCCAACCAATATTCTACAACGCAAACAAAACGTTGAAACAACATGCTTTTTGACGACGTTTAATCAATGTCAGGTTGTGACGTTGACTTGACCATTGAAATTTGGTAATTTCCCCAACCAATATTCTACAACACAAATACAGCATTGAAACAACATACTTTTTGACAATGTTTAATCAATGTTAGGTTGTGACGTTGATTTGAACATTGAAATTTGGTCATTTCCCCAATCAATATTCTACAACACAAATACAACGTTGAAACAACATGCTTTTTGACGACGTTTTATCAATGTCAGGTTGTGACGTTGATTTGAACATTGAAATTTGGTAATTTCCCAACCAATATTCTACAACACAAATACAACGTTGAAACAACGTGCTTTTTGACAACGTTTAATCAATGTCAGGTTGTGACGTTGATTTGAACATTGAAACTTAGTCATTTCCCCAACCAATATTCTACAACACAAATACAGCATTGAAACAACATGCTTTTTAACGTTTATTCAATGTCAGGTTGTGACGTTGATTTGACCATTGAAATTTGGTCATTTTACCAACAAGTATTCTACAACATTGAAACAACATGCTTTTCAAAGACATTTAATCAATGTCAGGTTGTGACGTTGATTTGAACATTGAAATTTGGTCATTTCCCCAACCAATATTCTACAACACAAACAAAACGTTGAAACAACATGCTTTTTGACGACGTTTAATCAATGTTGGCTTCTGACGTTGATTTGACCGTTGAAATTTGGTCATTTTCCCGTCCAATATTCTACAACATTGAAACAACATGCTTTTCAAAGACATTTATTCAATGTCAGGTTGTGACGTTGATTTGAACATTGAAATTTGGTCATTTTCCCAACCAATATTCTACAACACAAATACAACGTTGAAACAACATGCTTTTTGACGACGTTTAATCAATGTCAGGTTGTGACGTTGATTTGACCATTGAAATTTGGTCATTTTACCAACCAGTATTCTACAACATTGAAACAACATGCTTTTCAAAGACATTTAATCAATGTCAGGTTGTGACGTTGATTTGAACATTGAAACGTAGTCATTTCCCCAACCAATATTCTACAACACAAATACAGCATTGAAACAACATGCTTTTTAACGTTTATTCAATGTCAGGTTGTGACGTTGATTTGACCATTGAAATTTGGTCATTTTACCAACCAGTATTCTACAACATTGAAACAACATGCTTTTCAAAGACATTTAATCAATGTCAGGTTGTGACGTTGATCTGAACATTGAAATTTGGTCATTTTCCCAACCAATATTCTACAACACAAACAAAACGTTGAAACAACATGCTTTTTGACGACGTTTAATCAATGTTGGCTTCTGACGTTCATTTTACCGTTGAAATTTGGTAATTTTCCCGTCCAATATTCTACAATATTGAAACAACATGCTTTTCAAAGACATTTATTCAATGTCAGGTTGTGACGTTGATTTGAACATTGAAATTTGGTCATTTCCCAACCAATATTCTACAACACAAATACAATGTTGAAACAACATGCTTTTTGACAATGTTTAATCAATGTCAGGTTGTGACGTTGATTTGAACATTGAAACGTAGTCATTTCCCCAACCAATATTCTACAACACAAATACAGCATTGAAACAACATGCTTTTTAACGTTTATTCAATGTCAGGTTGTGACGTTGATATGACCATTGAAATTTGGTCATTTTACCAACCAGTATTCTACAACATTGAAACAACATGCTTTTCAAAGACATTTATTCAATGTCAGGTTGTGACGTTGATTTGAACATTGAAATTTGGTCATTTCCCCAACCAATATTCTACAACACAAACAAAACGTTGAAACAACATGCTTTTTGACGACGTTTAATCAATGTTGGCTTCTGACGTTCATTTTACCGTTGAAATTTGGTCATTTCCCCAATCAATATTCTACAACACAAATACAACATTGAAACAACATGCTTTTTGACGACGTTTAATCAATGTCAGGTTGTGACGTTGATTTGACCATTGAAATTTGGTCATTTCCCCAACCAATATTCTACAACACAAACAAAACGTTGAAACAACATGCTTTTTGACGACGTTTAATCAATGTTGGCTTCTGACGTTCATTTTACCGTTGAAATTTGGTAATTTTCCCGACCAATATTCTACAACATTGAAACAACATGCTTTTCAAAGACATTTATTCAATGTCAGGTTGTGACGTTGATTTGAACATTGAAACTTAGTCATTTCCCCAACCAATATTCTACAACACAAATACAACGTTGAAACAACATGCTTTTTAAAGACATTTATTCAATGTCAGGTTGTGACGTTGATATGACCATTGACATTTGGTCATTTCCCCAACCAATATTCTACAACACAAACAAAACGTTGAAACAACATGCTTTTTGACGACGTTTATTCAATGTCAGGTTGTGACGTTGACTTGACCATTGAAATTTGGTCATTTTCCCAACCAATATTCTACAACACAAATACAACGTTGAAACAACGTGCTTTTTGACAATGCTTAATCAATGTTAGGTTGTGACGTTGATTTGAACATTGAAACGTAGTCATTTCCCCAACCAATATTCTACAACACAAATACAGCATTGAAACAACATGCTTTTTAACGTTTATTCAATGTCAGGTTGTGACGTTGATATGACCATTGAAATTTGGTCATTTTCCCAACCAATATTCTACAACACAAATACAACGTTGAAACAACATACTTTTTGACAACGTTTAATCAATGTTGGCTTCTGACGTTGATTTGACCATTGAAATTTGGTCATTTTACCAACCAATATTCTACAACGTTGAAACAACATGCTTTTCAAAGACATTTATCTAATGTCAGGTTGTGACGTTGATTTGAACATTGAAATTTGGTCATTTTCCCAACCAATATTCTACAACACAAATACAACGTTGAAACAACATGCTTTTTAAAGACATTTATTCAATGTCAGGTTGTGACGTTGATATGACCATTGACATGTGGTCATTTCCCCAACCAATATTCTACAACACAAACAAAACGTTGAAACAACATGCTTTTTGACGACGTTTATTCAATGTCAGGTTGTGACGTTGATTTGAACATTGAAATTTGGTCATTTTCCCAACCAATATTCTACAACACAAATACAACGTTGAAACAACGTGCTTTTTGACAATGTTTAATCAATGTCAGGTTGTGACGTTGATTTGAACATTGAAACGTAGTCATTTCCCCAACCAATATTCTACAACACAAATACAGCATTGAAACAACATGCTTTTTAACGTTTAATCAATGTCAGGTTGTGACGTTGATATGACCATTGAAATTTGGTCATTTTACCAACCAGTATTCTACAACATTGAAACAACATGCTTTTTGACGACGTTTAATCAATATCAGGTTGTGACGTTGATTTGAACATTGAAATTTGGTCATTTCCCCAATCAATATTCTACAACACAAATACAACGTTGAAACAACATGCTTTTTGACGACGTTTAATCAATGTCAGGTTGTGACGTTGATTTGACCATTGAAATTTGGTCATTTCCCCAACCAATATTCTACAACACAAACAAAACGTTGAAACAACATGCTTTTTGACGACGTTTAATCAATGTTGGCTTCTGACGTTCATTTTACCGTTGAAATTTGGTAATTTTCCCGTCCAATATTCTACAACGTTGAAACAACATGCTTTTCAAAGACATTTAATCAATGTCAGGTTGTGACGTTGATATGACCATTGAAATTTGGTCATTTTCCCAACCAATATTCTACAACACAAATACAACGTTGAAACAACATGCTTTTTGACGACGTTTAATCAATGTTGGCTTCTGACGTTGATTTGACCATTGAAATTTGGTCATTTCCCCAACCAATATTCTACAACACAAACAAAACGTTGAAACAACATGCTTTTTGACGACGTTTAATCAATGTTGGCTTCTGACGTTCATTTTACCGTTGAAATTTGGTAATTTTCCCGTCCAATATTCTACAACGTTGAAACAACATGCTTTTCAAAGACATTTAATCAATGTCAGGTTGTGACGTTGATATGACCATTGAAATTTGGTCATTTTCCCAACCAATATTCTACAACACAAATACAACGTTGAAACAACATGCTTTTTGACGACGTTTAATCAATGTTGGCTTCTGACGTTGATTTGACCATTGAAATTTGGTAATTTTCCCGACCAATATTCTACAACATTGAAACAACATGCTTTTCAAAGACATTTATTCAATGTCAGGTTGTGACGTTGATTTGAACATTGAAACTTAGTCATTTCCCCAACCAATATTCTACAACACAAATACAACGTTGAAACAACGTGCTTTTTGACAATGTTTAATCAATGTTAGGTTGTGACGTTGATTTGAACATTGAAACGTAGTCATTTCCCCAACCAATATTCTACAACATTGAAACAACATGCTTTTCAAAGACATTTAATCAATGTCAGGTTGTGACGTTGATTTGACCATTGAAATTTGGTCATTTCCCAACCAATATTCTACAACACAAATACAACGTTGAAACAACGTTCTTTTTGACAATGTTTAATCAATGTTAGGTTGTGACGTTGATTTGAACATTGAAACGTAGTCATTTCCTAACCAATATTCTACAACACAAATACAGCATTGAAACAACATGCTTTTTAACGTTTATTCAATGTCAGGTTGTGACGTTGATATGACCATTGAAATTTGGTCATTTTACCAACCAATATTCTACAACATTGAAACAACATGCTTTTCAAAGACATTTATTCAATGTCAGGTTGTGACGTTGATTTGAACATTGAAATTTGGTCATTTCCCCAACCAGTATTTTACAACACAAACAAAACGTTGAAACAACATGCTTTTTGACGACGTTTAATCAATGTTGGCTTCTGACGTTCATTTTACCGTTGAAATTTGGTAATTTTCCCGTCCAATATTCTACAACATTGAAACAACATGCTTTTCAAAGACATTTATTCAATGTCAGGTTGTGACGTTGATTTGAACATTGAAATTTGGTCATTTCCCCAACCAGTATTTTACAACACAAACAAAACGTTGAAACAACATGCTTTTTGACGACGTTTAATCAATGTTGGCTTCTGACGTTCACTTTACCGTTGAAATTTGGTAATTTTCCCGTCCAATATTCTACAACATTGAAACAACATGCTTTTCAAAGACATTTATTCAATGTCAGGTTGTGACGTTGATTTGAACATTGAAATTTGGTCATTTTCCCAACCAATATTCTACAACACAAATACAATGTTGAAACAACATACTTTTTGACAACGTTTAATCAATGCTGGCTTCTGACGTTGATTTGACCATTGAAATTTGGTCATTTCCCCAACCAATATTCTACAACACAAATACAGCATTGAAACAACATGCTTTTTAACGACGTTTAATCAATGTCAGGTTGTGACGTTGATTTGACCATTGAAATTTGGTCATTTCCCCAACCAATATTCTACAACACAAATACAGCATTGAAACAACATGCTTTTTAACGTTTATTCAATGTCAGGTTGTGACGTTGATATGACCATTGAAATTTGGTCATTTTACCAACCAGTATTCTACAACATTGAAACAACATGCTTTTCAAAGACATTTAATCAATGTCAGGTTGTGACGTTGATTTGACCATTGAAATTTGGTCATTTCCCCAACCAATATTCTACAACACAAACAAAACGTTGAAACAACATGCTTTTTGACGACGTTTAATCAATGTTGGCTTCTGACGTTCATTTTACCGTTGAAATTTGGTAATTTTCCCGTCCAATATTCTACAACGTTGAAACAACATGCTTTTCAAAGACATTTATTCAATGTCAGGTTGTGACGTTGATTTGAACATTGAAATTTGGTCATTTTCCCAACCAATATTCTACAACACAAATACAACGTTGAAACAACATGCTTTTCAAAGACATTTAATCAATGTTGGCTTCTGACGTTCATTTTACCGTTGAAATTTGGTAATTTTCCCGTCCAATATTCTACAACATTGAAACAACATGCTTTTCAAAGACATTTATTCAATGTCAGGTTGTGACGTTGATTTGAACATTGAAATTTGGTCATTTTCCCAACCAATATTCTACAACACAAATACAACGTTGAAACAACATGCTTTTCAAAGACATTTAATCAATGTCAGGTTGTGACGTTGATTTCAACATTGACATGTGGTCATTTCCCCAATCAATATTCTACAACACAAACAAAACGTTGAAACAACATGCTTTTTGACGACGTTTAATCAATGTTGGCTTCTGACGTTGATTTGACCATTGAAATTTGGTAATTTTCCCAACCAATATTCTACAACATTGAAACAACATGCTTTTCAAAGACATTTATTCAATGTCAGGTTGTGACGTTGATTTGAACATTGAAATTTGGTCATTTCCCCAATCAATATTCTACAACACAAATACAACGTTGAAACAACATGCTTTTTGACAACGTTTAATCAATGTTGGCTTCTGACGTTGATTTGACCATTGAAATTTGGTCATTTTCCCAACCAATATTCTACAACATTGAAACAACATGCTTTTCAAAGACATTTATTCAATGTCAGGTTGTGACGTTGATTTGACCATTGAAATTTGGTCATTTCCCCAACCAATATTCTACAACACAAACAAAACGTTGAAACAACATGCTTTTTGACGACGTTTAATCAATGTTGGCTTCTGACGTTGATTTGACCATTAAAATTTGGTCATTTTACCAACCAGTATTCTGCAACATTGAAACAACATGCTTTTCAAAGACATTTATTCAATGTCAGGTTGTGACGTTGATTTGAACATTGAAATTTGGTCATTTCCCCAATCAATATTCTACAACACAAATACAACGTTGAAACAACATGCTTTTTGACAATGTTTAATCAATGTTGGCTTCTGACGTTGATTTGAACATTGAAATTTGGTCATTTTCCCAACCAGTATTCTACAACAAAAATACAACATTGAGACAACATGCTTTTTAACGACATTTAATCAATGTCAGGTTGTGACGTTGATTTGACATTGACATTTTGTCATTTCCCAACCAATATTCTACAAAACAAACATAACGTTGAAACAACATGCTTTTTGACAACGTTTAATCAATGTTGGTTTGAGCGTACTTCTTCTTCTTACTCGTTGTCGCCATGTCTTATTCTTGTTCTGTTCTGTGTCCATCCATCCATCCATCCATCCATCCATCCATCCATCCATCCATCCATCCATCTTCAACCGCTTATCCGGAATGGGGTCGCGGGGACAGCAGCTCCAGCAGAGACCCCCAGACTTCCCTCTCCAGAGCAACATTAGCAACTTCCTCCTGGGGAATCCCGAAGCGTTCCCGGGCCAGAGAGGAGATGTAATCTCCCCATCTGGTCCTTGGCCTGCCGGGGGGCCTCCTCCCAGTGGGACGTGCAACGAGGACCTCCCTAGGGAGACGCTCGTGAGGCATCCGCACGAGATGCCAGAACCACCTAAGCTAGCTCCTTTCCAAGCGAAGGAGCAGCGGCTCTACTCCGAGTCTCTCTCGGGTGACTGAACTTCTCACCCTATCTCTAAGGGAGATGCCAGCCACCCTTCTGAGGAAACTCATTTCGGCTGCTTGATCTTATTCTTTCGGTCATGACCCACACTTCATGACCATAGGTGAGAGTAGGAATGTAGATAGCTCGGTAGACTGAGAGCTTTGCCTTCTGGCTCAGCTCTTGTTTCGTCACAACAGTGCGGAAGAGAGACTGCAATACTGCCCCAGCTTCTCCGATTCTCCGGCTGATTTCCTTCTCCGTCTTTCCCTCACTCGTGAACAAGACCCCGAGATACTTCAATCAATCAATCAATCAATGTTTATTTATATAGCCCTAAATCACAAGTGTCTCAAAGGGCTGTACAAGCCACAACGACATCCTCGGTACAGAGCCCACATACGGGCAAGGAAAAACTCACAACCCAGTGGGACGTCGGTGAATGACTATGAGAAACCTTGGAGAGGACCGCATATGTGGGTAACCCCCCCCCCTCTAGGGGAGACCGAAAGCAACGGATGTCGAGTGGGTCTGACATAACATTGTGAAAGTCCAGTCCACAGTGGATCCAACACATCAGCGGGAGTCCAGTCCACAGCGGGGCCAACAGGAAACCATCCCGAGCGGAGACGGGTCAGCAGCGCAGAGATGTCCCCAACCGATGCACAGGCTAGTGGTCCACCTGGGGTCCCGGCTCTGGACAGCCAGCACTTCATCCATGGCCACCGGACCTATGCAACTCCCCCTCGCAAGGGACAGGGGAGAAGAGGAGAGAAGAAAAGAAACGGCAGATCAACTGGTCTAAAAAGGGGGGGTCTATTTAAAGGCTAGATTATACAAATGAGTTTTAAGATGGGACTTAAATGCTTCTACTGAGGTAGCATCTCTAACTGTTACCGGGAGGGCATTCCAGAGTACTGGAGCCCGAATAGAAAACGCTCTATAGCCCGCAGACTTTTTTTTGGCTCTGGGAATCACTAATAAGCCGGAGTTCTTTGAACGCAGATTTCTTGCCGGGACATATGGTACAATACAATCGGCGAGATAGGCTGGAGCTAAACCGTGTAGTATTTTATACGTAAGTAGTAAAACCTTAAAGTCGCATCTTAAGTGCACAGGAAGCCAGTGCAGGTGATTAAACTCCTTCCCTGGGACAGAGTCTCGTCCTCTACCTGGACTGTACAAACCATCGGTTTCCCGCTGAGAACCATGGCCTCGGATTTGGAGATGCTGATCCTCATTCCAGCCGCTGAACACATTCGGCTGCGAACCGATCCAGTGATTTCGAGGTGTAACCGTTATTATTGTCCAGCCGGAAACGGCGCCCAGTGAAGGATGGTGTAGCAATATTGTTGTCCGGGTGGAAATCGGGAGACATTCGTGAGAATGGTGGCCCCGGGGGATTTTCGGGAGGGGCACTGAAATCCGGGACTCTCCCGGGAAAATCGTGAGGGTTGGCAAGTATGGCGGGACGTGAGTCCGAATGTAAGAGCTGCAGTTTGTCTCCGGTACTTGTTGTCCGTCTTAGATGGTCTCCAGTATGCAGTGTCAATAAAGGGAATGTGACCATGTGATTTTTTTCATGAGTCCTGTTTCCAATCACGCCATTGAGCTTTTTCACATCAGAGGCGAAACAGTTTGTTCCCGCTCCCAAATGTTGTCTTCAAGGATGTTGCACAAGCTTCCTTACCCTCATCTCCATCTGCTACACTGATAGCATTACCCTATGTATTATTATTATTATCATCATCATCGCTTGGATACTTTGAGCAAGGTCGGCCGAGGCGGAAACCTGCGTTTTCTTTTATCCTTTTTAAAAAGCGACATTATGAATGTGGCAGCAGTGAAAGGTTGTCAAAACGCAGCTAAAGTGTGCGTGAATAATTAGACGATGAAATGTCTTCTCTCTTCACGCAGCCTGACTGAATTCCTTTCAAAGACTCTTTATCAAAGTTCACCTTCGGATTGCCGAGGCTTTAAAGTCACACAATGAAGCCGCCAGCTGATGTTCACTCTCGTCGGAGTGGAACATTTCAAGTCTCCACAGTAGGAGGGTGAGGGCGTACATCCGACCACCTCCATCTTTGACTGCAGAGACAGCGATCCATACTGAACTCTTCAATGTTATGGATGTGAGGTTGCGGTGCCTTGAGGACTGATACATCCCACGTCTTGGTGGCTCTGTGTGGAGATATTGGGACCCTTCCTTTTTCAGGGAAGAGTCCTCCCAGATTCTTTAGTTCTAAGGCTGGCTAAATAATCAGAGGTGACTCGGATTAAAGGCGAACAGTTTAAAAGAGTATAAGTACAATAGCAATACTGGAGCGGGAGTGCAGACGTCAACATTTTAGAGCATTCTCGGAAAAAGTCGGCCTCCGCACATGCTTTTGCACATGATTTAGTCTTCGACTTAGATTGGTCATATCTAGTTTTAGAATGGTCAGATACAGTCTTATACTTAGATTGGTCACATCTTGTCTTAGATTGGCCAGATCTAGTCTTAGACTTACATTGATCAGATTTAGTCTTAGACTTAGATTGGTCATATCTAGTCTTAGAATGGTCAGATACAGTCTTATACTTAGATTGGTCACATCTTGTCTTAGATTGGCCAGATCTAGTCTTAGACTTACATTGATCAGATTTAGTCTTCGACTTAGATTGGTCATATCTAGTTTTAGAATGGTCAGATACAGTCTTATACTTAGATTGGTCACATCTTGTCTTAGATTGGCCAGATCTAGTTTTAGACTTACATTGATCAGATTTAGTCTTAGACTTAGATTGGTCATATCTAGTTTTAGAATGGTCAGATACAGTCTTATACTTAGATTGGTCACATCTTGTCTTAGATTGGCCAGATCTAGTTTTAGACTTACATTGATCAGATTTAGTCTTAGACTTAGATTGGTCATATCTAGTTTTAGAATGGTCAGATACAGTCTTATACTTAGATTGGTCACATCTTGTCTTAGATTGGCCAGATCTAGTTTTAGACTTACATTGATCAGATTTAGTCTTAGACTTAGATTGGTCATATCTAGTTTTAGAATGGTCAGATACAGTCTTATACTTAGATTGGTCACATCTTGTCTTAGATTGGCCAGATCTAGTTTTAGACTTACATTGATCAGATTTAGTCTTAGACTTAGATTGGTCATATCTAGTTTTAGAATGGTCAGATACAGTCTTATACTTAGATTGGTCACATCTTGTCTTCGATTGGCCAGATCTAGTTTTAGACTTACATTGATCAGATTTAGTCTTAGACTTAGATTGGTCATATCTAGTTTTAGAATGGTCAGATACAGTCTTATACTTAGATTGGTCACATCTTGTCTTAGATTGGCCAGATCTAGTTTTAGACTTACATTGATCAGATTTAGTCTTAGACTTAGATTGGTCATATCTAGTTTTAGAATGGTCAGATACAGTCTTATACTTAGATTGGTCACATCTTGTCTTATATTGGCCAGATCTAGTCTTAGACTTACATTGATCAGATTTAGTCTTAGACTTAGATTGGTCATATCTAGTTTTAGAATGGTCAGATACAGTCTTATACTTAGATTGGTCACATCTTGTCTTAGATTGGCCAGATCTAGTTTTAGACTTACATTGATCAGATTTAGTCTTAGACTTAGATTGGTCATATCTAGTTTTAGAATGGTCAGATACAGTCTTATACTTAGATTGGTCACATCTTGTCTTAGATTGGCCAGATCTAGTTTTAGACTTGCATTGATCAGATTTAGTCTTAGACTTAGATTGGTCATATCTAGTTTTAGAATGGTCAGATACAGTCTTATACTTAGATTGGTCACATCTTGTCTTAGATTGGCCAGATCTAGTTTTAGACTTACATTGATCAGATTTAGTCTTAGACTTAGATTGGTCATATCTAGTTTTAGAATGGTCAGATACAGTCTTATACTTAGATTGGTCACATCTTGTCTTAGATTGGCCAGATCTAGTTTTAGACTTACATTGATCAGATTTAGTCTTAGACTTAGATTGGTCATATCTAGTTTTAGAATGGTCAGATACAGTCTTATACTTAGATTGGTCACATCTTGTCTTAGATTGGCCAGATCTAGTTTTAGACTTACATTGATCAGATTTAGTCTTAGACTTAGATTGGTCATATCTAGTTTTAGAATGGTCAGATACAGTCTTATACTTAGATTGGTCACATCTTGTCTTAGATTGGCCAGTTCTAGTCTTAGACTTACATTGATCAGATTTAGTCTTAGACTTAGATTGGTCACATCTTGTCTTAGATTGGCCAGATCTAGTTTTAGACTTACATTGATCAGATTTAGTCTTAGACTTAGATTGGTCATATCTAGTTTTAGAATGGTCAGATACAGTCTTATACTTAGATTGGTCACATCTTGTCTTAGATTGGCCAGATCTAGTTTTAGACTTATATTGATCAGATTTAGTGTTAGACTTAGATTGGTCATATCTAGTTTTAAAATGGTCAGATACAGTCTTATACTTAGATTGGTCACATCTTGTCTTAGATTGGCCAGATCTAGTTTTAGACTTACATTGATCAGATTTAGTCTTAGACTTAGATTGGTCATATCTAGTTTTAGAATGGTCAGATACAGTCTTATACTTAGATTGGTCACATCTTGTCTTAGATTGGCCAGATCTCGTTTTAGACTTACATTGATCAGATTTAGTCTTAGACTTAGATTGGTCATATCTAGTTTTAGAATGGTCAGATACAGTCTTATACTTAGATTGGTCACATCTTGTCTTAGATTGGCCAGATCTAGTTTTAGACTTACATTGATCAGATTTAGTGTTAGACTTAGATTGGTCATATCTAGTTTTAAAATGGTCAGATCCAGTCTTATACTTAGATTGGTCACATCTTGTCTTAGATTGGCCAGATCTAGTTTTAGACTTACATTGATCAGATTTAGTCTTAGACTTAGATTGGTCATATCTAGTTTTAGGATGGCCAGATCCAGTCTTATACTTAGATTGGTCACATCTTGTCTTATATTGGCCAGATCTAGTCTTAGACTTACATTGATCAGATTTAGTCTTAGACTTAGATTGGTCATATCTAGTCTTAGGATGGTCAGATACAGTCTTATACTTAGATTGGTCACATCTTGTCTTAGATTGGCCAGATCTAGTCTTAGACTTACATTGATCAGATTTAGTCTTAGACTTAGATTGGTCATATCTAGTTTTAGAATGGTCAGATACAGTCTTATACTTAGATTGGTCACATCTTGTCTTATATTGGCCAGATCTAGTTTTAGACTTACATTGATCAGATTTAGTCTTAGACTTAGATTGGTCATATCTAGTTTTAGAATGGTCAGATACAGTCTTATACTAAGATTGGTCACATCTTGTCTTAGATTGGCCAGATCTAGTTTTAGACTTACATTGATCAGATTTAGTCTTAGACTTAGATTGTTCATATCTAGTCTTAGAATGGTCAGATCCAGTCTTAGACTTAGATTGGTCAGATCTAGTCTTAGACTTACATTGATCAGATTTAGTCTTAGACTTAGATTGGTCATATCTAGTCTTAGAATGGTCAGATCCAGTCTTAGACTTAGATTGGTCAGATCTAGTCTTAGACTTACATTGATCAGATTTAGTCTTAGACTTAGATTGGTCACATCTTGTCATAGATTGGCCATATCTAGTCTTAGACTTACATTGATCAGATTTAGTCTTAGACTTAGATTGGTCATATCTAGTCTTAGAATGGTCAGATCCAGTCTTAGACTTAGATTGGTCAGATCTAGTCTTAGACTTACATTGATCAGATTTAGTCTTAGACTTAGATTGGTCACATCTTGTCTTAGATTGGCCAGATCTAGTCTTAGACTTACATTGATCAGATTTAGTCTTAGACTTAGATTGGTCATATCTAGTCTTAGAATGGTCAGATCCAGTCTTATACTTAGATTGGTCAGATCTAGTCTTAGACTTACATTGATCAGATTTAGTCTTAGACTTAGATTGGTCATATCTAGTCTTAGGATGGTCAGATCCAGTCTTATACTTAGATTGGTCACATCTAGTCTTAGATTGGCCAGATCTAGTCTTATACTTAGATTGGTCACATCTAATCTGAGATTTACCATGAATTGATTAACGTGGACCCCGATTTAAACAAGTTGAAAAACGTATTCGGGTGTTACCATTTAGTGGTCAAATGTACGGAATATGTACTGAACTGTGCAATCTACTGATAAAAGTTTCAATCAATCAATCAATCTAGTCTTAGATTGACCAGATCTAGTCTTATACTTAGATTGGTCACATCTAATCTGAGACTTAAATTGGTCACATCTAGTCTTAGATTTACATCGGCCAGATTTAGTTTGAGGCTTAAATTGATCAGAACTAGTGTTAGGTTTAAATAGATCAGATCTAGTCTTAGAATGGTCAGATCCAGTCTTAGACTTAGATTGGTCAGATTTAGTCTTAGATTTACATTGGTCAGATTTAGTCTTAGACTTAGATTGGTCATATCTAGTCTTAGAATGGTCAGATCCAGTCTTATACTTAGATTGGTCACATATAGTCTTAGATTGGCCAGATCTAGTCTTATACTTAGATTGGTCACATCTAATCTGAGATTTAAATTGGTCACATCTAGTCTTAGACTTACATCGGCCAGACTTAGTTTGAGGCTTAAATTGATCAGAACTAGTGTTAGGCTTAAATTGGTCAGATCTAGTCTTAGAATGGTAAGATCCAGTCTTAGACTTAGATTGATCACATCTAGTCTTAGATTGGCCAGATCTAGTCTTATACTTAGATTGGTCACATCCAGTCTTCGATTGGTCAGAATTAGTCTTATACTTAGATTGGTCAGATCTAGTCTTAGACTTAGATTGGTCAGATATAGTCGTAGATTGGTCGAATCTAGTCTTCGACCTACATTGGTCAGAATTAGTTTTATACTTAGATTGGTCAGATCTAGTCTTAGATTGCTCAGAATCAGTCTTATACTTAGATTGGTCGGATCTAGTCTTATACTTAGATTGGTCACATCTAGTCTTAGATGGGTCAGAATCAGTCTTATACTTAAATTGGTCAGATCTAGTCTTATATTTAGATTGGTCAGATCTAGTCTAATATTAGTCACATCTAGCCTTAGATTTAGATTGGTCAAATCTAGTCTTATACTTAGATTGGTCAGATCTAGTCTAAGTTGGTCAGATCTAGTCTTGGATTGGTCAGATCTAGTCTTAGATTGGTCAGGATTAGTTTTATACTTAGATTGGTCACATCTAATCTGACACTTACTTTGGTCAGATTTAGTATTAGGCTTAAATTGGTCAGATCTATTCTTAGAATGGTCAGATCCAGTCTTAGACTTAGATTGGTCAGATCTACTCTTAGGTTGGTCAGATCTAGTCTTAGACTTACATTGGTCAGAATTAGTTTTATACTTAGACTGGTCAGATCTAGTCTTAGATTGGTCAGAATCAGTCTTATACTTAGTTTGGTCAGATCTAGTCTTATACTTAGATTGGTCAGATCTAGTCTTAGATGGGTCAGAATCAGTCTTATACTTAGATTGGTCAGATCTAGTCTTATACTTAGATTGGTCAGATCTAGTCTTATACTTAGATTGGTCAGATCTAGTCTTAGATTGGCCAGATCTAGTCTTAGATTTAGATTGGTCACATCTAATCTGAGACTTAAATTGGTCACATCTACTCTTAGATTTACATCGGTCAGATTTGGTTTTAGGCTTAAGTTGGTCAGAACTAGTGTTAGCCTTAAATTGGTCAGATCTAGTCTTAGAATGGTCGGATCCAGTCTTAGACTTAGATTGATCACATCTAGTCTTAGATTGGTCAGATCTAGTCTTAGATTGGTCCGATCATGTGCTCAGAAGGTTAACAAGACTCTTGGCTTTGACCTGCAGTACCGGAGTCCAACAGAGAGGCAGTGGCAGCATGCAGGCTCCCTTGAAGTAGAAGAAGAACTTCAGCTCAGAGAGCATGGGAGGCCAAGATGGCAGACAAGAATATTGTCAATAAAAAGCATGAAGACAAGAATATTGTCAATAAAAAGCATGAAGACAAGTAACAACAACACCAGCTGCCATGTTTCAGGTCGGTGGATCTTATTTAAATAGTATTATTTATTTCAATGTTAGCTAACTTATCTGTCAGTACAGTTATGGACAAAGCAAGTCAATGTTTGAGTTCCCAGTGATGCACTGTTTCACACCTGAAATGATACAGGTGTTTACTGATACCTGCATAAAGTGTCACCTGTGTCCAGGAGTGGAGGATACAGGTTTTGTGTTCCTGATGTTGGTGTCTAATGATACTGGTGTCCAGGCAGGACTGCTTGTATCACACATGATATCACACACAAGTAAACACGCTGCAGTACTGCTTGCATCGCACATGATATCACACAAGTACACAAGCTGCAGGACTGCTTGTATTGCACATGATATCGCACACAAGTAAAAACACTCTGCAGGACTGCTTGCATCGCACATGATATCACACACAAGTAAACTCAATTACAAGCAGTCGTGCGGCACGTTTACTTGTGTGATATCATGTGCAATACGTGTTTCCTTGTGTTTGATATCATGTGCAATACAAGCAGTCCTGCAGCTTGTCTACTTGTGTGTCATATCATGTGCAATACATGTTTCCTTAAGTGTGATATCATGTGCCATACAAGCAATCCTGCAGCGTGTTTACTTGTGTGTGATATCATGTGCAATACAAGCAGTCCCGCAGCGTGTTTACTTGTGTGTGATATCATGTGTGATACAAGCTCTCCTGCAGAGTGTTTACTTGTGAGTGATATCATGTGTGATACAAGCTCTCCTGCAAAGTGTTTACTTGTGAGTGATATCATGTGCGATACATGCAATCTTGCAGCGTGTTTACTTGTGTGTGATATCATGTGCCATACAAGCAGTCCCGCAGCGTGTTTACTTGTGTGTGATATCATGTGTGTTACAAGCTGTCCTGCAGAGTGTTTACTTGTGAGTGATATCATGTGCCATACAAGCAGTCCTGCATTGTGTTTGCTTGTGTGTGATATCATGTGTGATACAAGCAATCCTGCAGCGTGTTTACTTGTGTGTGATATCATGTGTGATACATGCAATCCTGCAGCGTGTTTACTTGTGTGTGATATCATGTGTGATACATGCAATCCTGCAGCGTGTTTACTTGTGTGTGATATCATGTGTGATACAAGCTGTCCTGCAGAGTGTTTACTTGTGAGTGATATCATGTGCCATACAAGCAGTCCTGCATTGTGTTTGCTTGTGTGTGATAACATGTGTGATACACGCAATCCTGCAGCGTATTTACTTGTGTGTGATATCATGTGGGATACATGCAATCCTGCAGCGTGTTTACTTGTGTGTGATATCATGTGTGATACATGCAATCCTGCAGCGTGTTTACTTGTGTGTGATATCATGTGTGATACAAGCTGTCCTGCAGAGTGTTTACTTGTGAGTGATATCATGTGCCATACAAGCAGTCCTGCATTGTGTTTGCTTGTGTGTGATAACATGTGTGATACATGCAATCCTGCAGCGTGTTTACTTGTGTGTGATATCATGTGTGATACAAGCTGTCCTGCAGAGTGTTTACTTGTGAGTGATATCATGTGCCATACAAGCAGTCCTGCATTGTGTTTGCTTGTGTGTGATAACATGTGTGATACATGCAATCCTGCAGCGTGTTTACTTGTGTGTGATATCATGTGTGATACAAGCAATCCTGCAGCGTGTTTACTTGTGTGTGATATCATGTGTGATACATGCAATCCTGCAGCGTGTTTACTTGTGTGTGATATCATGTGTGATACATGCAACCCTGCAGCGTGTTTACTTGTGTGTGATATCATGTGTGATACAAGCTGTCCTGCAGAGTGTTTACTTGTGAGTGATATCATGTGCCATACAAGCAGTCCTGCATTGTGTTTACTTGTGTGTGATAACATGTGTGATACATGCAATCCTGCAGCGTGTTTACTTGTGTGTGATATCATGTGTGATACATGCAATCCTGCAGCGTGTTTACTTGTGTGTGATATCATGTGTGATACATGCAATCCTGCAGCGTGTTTACTTGTGTGTGATATCATGTGTGATACATGCAATCCTGCAGCGTGTTTACTTGTGTGTGATATCATGTGTGATACAAGCTGTCCTGCAGAGTGTTTACTTGTGAGTGATATCATGTGCCATACAAGCAGTCCTGCATTGTGTTTGCTTGTGTGTGATAACATGTGTGATACATGCAATCCTGCAGCGTGTTTACCTGTGTGTGATATCATGTGTGATGCATGCAATCCTGCAGCGTGTTTACTTGTGTGTGATATCATGTGTGATACATGCAATCCTGCAGCGTGTTTACTTGTGTGTGATATCATGTGTGATACAAGCTGTCCTGCAGAGTGTTTACTTGTGAGTGATATCATGTGCCATACAAGCAGTCCTGCATTGTGTTTGCTTGTGTGTGATAACATGTGTGATACGTGCAATCCTGCAGCGTGTTTACCTGTGTGTGATATCATGTGTGATACATGCAATCCTGCAGCGTGTTTACTTGTGTGTGATATCATGTGCCATACAAGCAGTCCTGCATTGTGTTTGCTTGTGTGTGATATCATGTGTGATACAAGCAATCCTGCAGCGTGTTTACTTGTGTGTGATATCATGTGTGATACAAGCTGTCCTGCAGAGTGTTTACTTGTGAGTGATATCATGTGCCATACAAGCAGTCCTGCATTGTGTTTGCTTGTGTGTGTGATATCATGTGCCATACAAGCAGTCATGCATTGTGTTTGCTTGTGTGTGATATCATGTGTGATACAAGCTGTCCTGCAGAGTGTTTACTTGTGAGTGATATCATGTGTGATACAAGCTGTCCTGCATTGTGTTTGCTTGTGTGTGATATCATGTGTGATACAAGCAATCCTGCAGCGTGTTTACTTGTGTGTGATATTATGTGTGATACAAGCTGTCCTGCAGAGTGTTTACTTGTGAGTGATATCATGTGCCATACAAGCAGTCCTGCATTGTGTTTGCTTGTGTGTGTGATATCATGTGTGATACATGCAATCCTGCAGCGTGTTTACTTGTGTGTGATAACATGTGTGATACATGCAATCCTGCAGAGTGTTTACTTGTGAGTGATATCATGTGCCATACAAGCAGTCCTGCATTGTGTTTGCTTGTGTGTGATAACATGTGTGATACATGCAATCCTGCAGCGTGTTTACTTGTGTGTGATATCATGTGTGATACATGCAATCCTGCAGCGTGTTTACTTGTGTGTGATAACATGTGTGATACATGCAATCCTGCAGCGTGTTTACTTGTGTGTGATATCATGTGTGATACATGCAATCCTGCAGCGTGTTTACTTGTGTGTGATATCATGTGTGATACATGCAATCCTGCAGCGTGTTTACTTGTGTGTGATATCATGTGTGATACATGCAATCCTGCAGCGTGTTTACTTGTTTGTGATATCATGTGTGATACATGCAATCCTGCAGCGTGTTTACTTGTGTGTGATATCATGTGTGATACATGCAATCCTGCAGCGTGTTTACTTGTGTGTGATATCATGTGTGATACATGCAATCCTGCAGCGTGTTTACTTGTGTGTGATATCATGTGTGATACAAGCTGTCCTGCAGAGTGTTTACTTGTGAGTGATATCATGTGCCATACAAGCAGTCCTGCATTGTGTTTGCTTGTGTGTGATATCATGTGTGATACATGCAATGCTGCAGCGTGTTTACTTGTGTGTGATATCATGTGTGATACATGCAATCCTGCAGCGTGTTTACTTGTGTGTGATATCATGTGTGGTACATGCAATCCTGCAGCGTGTTTACTTGTGTGTGATATCATGTGTGATACATGCAATCCTGCAGTGTGTTTACTTGTGTGTGATATCATGTGTGTTACAAGCTGTCCTGCAGAGTGTTTACTTGTGAGTGATATCATGTGTGATACATGCAATCCTGCAGCGTGTTTACTTGTGTGTGATATCATGTGTGATACAAGCAGTCCTGCATTGTGTTTGCTTGTGTGTGATAACATGTGTGATACATGCAATCCTGCAGCGTGTTTACTTGTGTGTGATATCATGTGTGATACATGCAATCCTGCAGCGTGTTTACTTGTGTGTGATATCATGTGTGATACATGCAATCCTGCAGCGTGTTTACTTGTGTGTGATATCATGTGTGATACAAGCTGTCCTGCAGCGTGTTTACTTGTGTGTGATATCATGTGTGATACATGCAATCCTGCAGCGTGGTTACTTGTGTGTGATATCATGTGTGATACATGCAATCCTGCATTGTGTTTACTTGTGTGTGATATCATGTGTGATACAAGCAATCCTGCAGCGTGTTTACTTGTGTGTGATATCATGTGTGTTACAAGCTGTCCTGCAGAGTGTTTACTTGTGAGTGATATCATGTGCCATACAAGCAGTCCTGCATTGTGTTTGCTTGTGTGTGATAACATGTGTGATACATGCAATCCTGCAGCGTGTTTACCTGTGTGTGATATCATGTGTGATACATGCAATCCTGCAGCGTGTTTCCTTGTGTGTGATATCATGTGCCATACAAGCAGTCCTGCATTGTGTTTGCTTGTGTGTGATATCATGTGCCATACAAGCAGTCCTGCATTGTGTTTGCTTGTGTGTGATAACATGTGTGATACATGCAATCCTGCAGCGTGTTTACCTGTGTGTGATATCATGTGTGATACATGCAATCCTGCAGCGTGTTTACTTGTGTGTGATATCATGTGTGATACATGCAATCCTGCAGCGTGTTTACCTGTGTGTGATATCATGTGTGATACATGCAACCCTGCAGCGTGTTTACTTGTGTGTGATATCATGTGTGATACATGCAATCCTGCAGCGTGTTTACATATTATTAACAAAAGTGGGACGCTCGTGGAGAACCAATATGGATTTCGAGCAAATATCTCAACATCAATAGCATTAATTAAAATAACAGAGGAAATGAGCAATGCAATAGATGGTAAAGAATGTGCGGCAGCAGTATTCATGGACTTAACAAAAGCATTTGATACAATTAATCATGATATTTTATACAAAAACTAGAACGACATGGCATCAGAGGTTTGGTATTGAACTGGGTAAGAAGCTATTTAACCAACAGGAAGCAATATGTGAAGATGGCTGAAAAAATGTCAACACGGCTAGATATATCCTGTGGTGTGCCGCAGGGATCAATACCGGGACCAAAATTGT
This sequence comes from Entelurus aequoreus, assembly GCF_033978785.1. Classification (NCBI taxonomy): domain Eukaryota; kingdom Metazoa; phylum Chordata; class Actinopteri; order Syngnathiformes; family Syngnathidae; genus Entelurus; species Entelurus aequoreus. The sequence continues at coordinate 4,516,584 of NC_084758.1, forward strand.
TTAATCTTTATATAAACGACATTTGTAAAGTTACAAAGGACTTAAAGTTAGTTTTATTTGCAGATGATACAACTGCTTTCTGTTCAGGAGAGAACACACAGAAGATAATACAAATAATAACAGAAGAAATGAACAAATTAAAAATATGCTTTGAATCTCAGTAAAACTAAAATAATGCTATTTGGTAACAGTAGAAAAGAGCATCATACACAAATACAAATAGACGGAGTAGACATCGAAAGGGTAAAACAAAACAGATTTTTGGGAGTATTAATAGATGATCAAATGAACTGGAAATCTCATATACAAAACATACAACATAAGGTGGCAAAAAACATTTCAATAATGAATGATGCAAAATACGTCCTGGGCCAAAAATGACTTCATATTCTCTACTGCTCGCTAGTGTTACCATATCTGAGTTATTGTGCAGAAATATGGGGAAATAACTACAAATGTGCGCTAAATTCGTTAACCATGTTACAAAAAAGATCAGTTAGAATAATACATAATGTTGGATATAGAGAACATACAAACCCTTTATTTATTGAGTCAAAAATATTAAAGTTTGGTGATTTGGTCAAATTGCAAACAGCTGAAATGATGCACAAAGCAAACTATAACCTGCTAGCAAAGAATGTACAACAATTCTTCTCAACTAAAGAGGAGAAATATAACCTTAGAGGAAAAAATAGTTTAAAACATTTACATGCACGTACAACACTTCAAACTTTTAGCATAACAGTATGTGGAATTAAATGATGGAATGGATTAAGTAAAGAAGTTACAAATTGTACTGACATGATGCAGTTTAAGAGGTTGTTTAAATGAATAGTGCTTACAAAGTACAAAGAAGAAGAATTATGAGGAAAAACTTCCAACCTTATTGAAAATATTCTTCATCTCAGTATGTTAATAATGACTGAATTAATTAGTTACATATTACAAACTGTTGTATATACTAATTCATAGATGTTATTTTATTATATAAAAAGGTCAGTAAATGATTTTATATAATTGTAAACGCTTTGAAGTGGGAAAGGGGTAGGATTAAATAAGCTCTGCTTCTTCCTACTCCTTTTCGGGCGTGATGTCAATGAAATGATATGAAATTGTGTGATGTATTATGATGTAAATGTGTTCATGTTCCAAATCAACTGAAAGAAAGAAAGAAAAGAAAACATTCCTGCTGACTGTTTACTTGTGTGTGATATAATGTGTGATACAAGCAGTCCTGCTGACTGTTTACTTGTGTCTGATATCATGTGTGATACAAGCAGTCCTGCTGACTGTTTACTTGTGTCTGATATCATGTGTGATACAAGCAGTCCTGCTGACTGTTTACTTGTGTCTGATATCATGTGTGATACAAGCAGTCCTGCTGAGTGTTTCCATGTGCGATATCATGTGCCATACAAGCAGTCTTGCTGACTGTTTACTTGTGTGTGATATCATGTGTGATACAAGCAGTCCTGCTGACTGTTTACTTGTGTCTGATATCATGTGTGATACAAGCAGTCCTGCTGACTGTTTACTTGTGTCTGATATCATGTGTGATACAAGCAGTCCTGCTGACTGTTTACTTGTGTCTGATATCATGTGTGATACAAGCAGTCCTGCTGAGTGTTTCCATGTGCGATATCATGTGCCATACAAGCAGTCTTGCTGAGTGTTTACATGTGTGTGATATCATGTGTGATACAAACATTCCTGCTGACTGTTTACTTGTGTCTGATATCATGTGCGACACGAGCAGTCTTGCAGAGTGTTTACATGTGTGCGATATCATGTGTGATACAAGCAGTCCTGCTGAGTGTTTCCATGTGTGATATCACGTGCCATACAAGCAGTCTTGCTGAGTGTTTACATGTGTGTGATATCATGTGTGATACAAGCAGTCCTGCTGAGTGTTTCCATGTGCGATATCATGTGCCATACAAGCAGTCTTGCTGAGTGTTTACATGTGTGTGATATCATGTGTGATACAAGCAGTCCTGCTGAGTGTTTCCATGTGCGATATCATGTGCCATACAAGCAGTCTTGCTGAGTGTTTACATGTGTGTGATATCATGTGTGATACAAGCAGTCCTGCTGAGTGTTTACTTGTGTCTGATATCATGTGCGACACGAGCAGTCTTGCAGAGTGTTTACATGTGTGCGATATCATGTGTGATACAAGCAGTCCTGCTGAGTGTTTCCATGTGCGATATCATGTGCCATACAAGCAGTCTTGCTGAGTGTTTACATGTGTGTGATATCATGTGTGATACAAACATTCCTGCTGACTGTTTACTTGTGTCTGATGTCATGTGTGATACAAGCAGTCTTGCTGAGTGTTTCCATGTGCGATATCATGTGCCATACAAGCAGTCTTGCTGAGTGTTTACATGTGTGTGATATCATGTGTGATACAAGCAGTCCTGCAGGAGTGTTTCCATGTGCGATATCATGTGCCATACAAGCAGTCTTGCTGAGTGTTTACATGTGTGTGATATCATGTGTGATACAAACATTCCTGCTGACTGTTTACTTGTGTCTGATATCATGTGCGACACGAGCAGTCTTGCAGTGTTTACATGTGTGCGATATCATGTGTGATACAAGCAGTCCTGCTGAGTGTTTCCATGTGCGATATCATGTGCCATACGAGCAGTCTTGCTGAGTGTTTACATGTGTGTGATATCATGTGTGATACAAACATTCCTGCTGACTGTTTACTTGTGTCTGATATCATGTGTGATACAAGCAGTCCTGCTGAGTGTTTCCATGTGCGATATCATGTGCCATACAAGCAGTCTTGCTGAGTGTTTACATGTGTGTGATATCATGTGCCATACAAGCAGTCTTGCTGACTGTTTACATGTGTGTGATATCATGTGTGATACAAACATTCCTGCTGACTGTTTACTTGTATCTGATATCATGTGTGATACAAGCAGTCTTGCTGAGTGTTTACATGTGTGTGATATCATGTGTGATACAAGCAGTCCTGCTGAGTGTTTCCACGTGCGATATCATGTGCCATACAAGCAGTCTTGCTGAGTGTTTACATGTGTGTGATATCATGTGTGATACAAACATTCCTGCTGACTCTTTACTTGTGTCTGATATCATGTGCGACACGAGCAGTCTTGCAGAGTGTTTACATGTGTGCGATATCATGTGTGATACAAGCAGTCCTGCTGAGTGTTTCCATGTGCGATATCATGTGCCATACAAGCAGTCTTGCTGAGTGTTTACATGTGTGTGATATCATGTGTGATACAAACATTCCTGCTGACTGTTTACTTGTGTCTGATATCATGTGTGATACAAGCAGTCCTGCTGAGTGTTTCCATGTGCGATATCGTGTGCCATACAAGCAGTCTTGCTGAGTGTTTACATGTGTGTGATATCATGTGTGATACAAGCAGTCCTGCTGAGTGTTTCCATGTGCGATATCATGTGCCATACAAGCAGTCTTGCTGAGTGTTTACATGTGTGCGATATCATGTGCCATACAAGCAGTCTTGCTGACTGTTTACATGTGTGTGATATCATGTGTGATACAAACATTCCTGCTGACTGTTTACTTGTATCTGATATCATGTGTGATACAAGCAGTCTTGCTGAGTGTTTACATGTGTGTGATATCATGTGTGATACAAGCAGTCCTGCTGAGTGTTTCCACGTGCGATATCATGTGCCATACAAGCAGTCTTGCTGAGTGTTTACATGTTTGTGATATCATGTGTGATACAAACATTCCTGCTGACTGTTTACTTGTGTCTGATATCATGTGCGACACGAGCAGTCTTGCAGAGTGTTTAAATGTTATCGATATCATGTGTGATACAAGCAGTCCTGCTGAGTGTTTCCATGTGCGATATCATGTGCCATACAAGCAGTCTTGCTGAGTGTTTACATGTGTGTGATATCATGTGTGATACAAACATTCCTGCTGACTGTTTACTTGTGTCTGATATCATGTGTGATACAAGCAGTCCTGCTGAGTGTTTCCATGTGCGATATCGTGTGCCATACAAGCAGTCTTGCTGAGTGTTTACATGTGTGTGATATCATGTGTGATACAAGCAGTCCTGCTGAGTGTTTCCATGTGCGATATCATGTGCCATACAAGCAGTCTTGCTGAGTGTTTACATGTGTGTGATATCATGTGTGACACAAACATTCCTGCTGACTGTTTACTTGTGTCTGATATCATGTGCGACACGAGCACTCTTGCAGAGTGTTTACATGTGTGCGATATCATGTGTGATACAAGCAGTCCTGCTGAGTGTTTCCATGTGCGATATCATGTGCCATACAAGCAGTCTTGCTGAGTGTTTACATGTGTGTGATATCATGTGTGATACAAACATTCCTGCTGACTGTTTACTTGTGTCTGATATCATGTGTGATACAAGCAGTCCTGCTGAGTGTTTCCATGTGCGATATCATGTGCCATACAAGCAGTCCTGCTGAGTGTTTACATGTGTGTGGTATCATGTGTGATACAAGCAGTCCTGCTGAGTGTTTCCATGTGCGATATCATGTGCCATACAAGCAGTCTTGCTGAGTGTTTACATGTGTGTGATATCATGTGTGACACAAACATTCCTGCTGACTGTTTACTTGTGTCTGATATCATGTGCAACAGGAGCAGTCTTGCAGAGTGTTTACATGTGTACGATATCATGTGTGATACAAGCAGTCCTGCTAAGTGTTTCCATGTGCGATGTCATGTGCCATACAAGCAGTCTTGCTGAGTGTTTACATGTGTGTGATATCATGTGTGATACAAACATTCCTGCTGACTGTTTACTTGTGTCTGATATCATGTGTGATACAAGCAGTCCTGCTGAGTGTTTCCATGTGCGATATCATGTGCCATACAAGCAGTCTTGCTGAGTGTTTACATGTGTGTGATATCATGTGTGATACAAGCAGTCCTGCTGAGTGTTTCCATGTGCGATATCATGTGCCATACAAGCAGTCTTGCTGAGTGTTTACATGTGTGTGATATCATGTGTGATGCAAACATTCCTGCTGACTGTTTACTTGTGTCTGATATCATGTGTGATACATGCAATCCTGCAGCGTGTTTACTTGTGTGTGATATCATGTGTGATACAAGCAGTCCTGCTGAGTGTTTCCATGTGCGATATCATGTGCCATACAAGCAGTCTTGCTGAGTGTTTACATGTGTGTGATGTCATGTGTGACACAAACATTCCTGCTGACTGTTTACTTGTGTCTGATATCATGTGCGACACGAGCAGTCTTGCAGAGTGTTTACATGTGTGCGATATCATGTGCGATACGAGCAGTCCTGCAACTTTTTCAAAAGCTGGACAGACAGTTAACATCCACATGTCCTCCAGTAAACAAACAATTTATTCTATTTTTGTCAAAGTAAAAACGCTGGGCTGTAGGGTACCAGGAGGTAGCAGCTACACAACAGCTAAGCACACAATAGCACACAAGCTAGACATAAGTAACAATCATTGAACAATAAAAGGTGACATGTGTCAATATAAACAAGTATCAAATAATTATACTTACATATTACTTACACATACAACGTCTAGGATATTAGAACGTATCCAGTAACAAACGTGTCCGTATCATACAACTTACTGCGTCATGACGTTGTGTCTTTTAGGTGTCCCTAAAAGAAAATGACCACTCCACCTTAACTTAAAGACAGCTTAAGTCCATTCCAGACTGTTATGAAAAATGGTAACATATTTATTATTATTACCTATTATTGTTCTCTGTTTGACTCATTTCACTTGATCAAACCTTTACTAACCTCTCACCTAAACAACGCAAGTATGTTTCGACTCCTGGCGATATCATATTATCGGATCGGTATCGGTCAAATAAAAAAAAAAAGAAGCGAAAGGGAAAAAAAATGCCCTTTTTAAGATGACCCTGCAAATAATGTCATGCCTTTTCTGCTGCAGCTGAGATGGAAATGAAGACTTTCCCTGGAAATAAGACTTCATATGTTAATCATGTTACATTTGCATCTGCGGCTTCACACACACACACACACACACACACACACACACACACACACACACACACACACACACACACACACACACACACACACACACACACACACACACACACACACACACACACACACACACACACACACACACACATGCTTGTATTTCTTACCTTCTTGAGACGTGAGAAAAATGCCTCCCTCTTTAGGACCAGCCTTTGTAGATATATAAAGAAGTGTATTTACAACATGAATAATATATACATACTATGCAAATATAAAAAAGCTTGTTGTGAAAAATGAGTTGGAATTTCACAAGAAAAGTCACAATTTCACAAGAAAAACTTAGAATTTTTGCAGTTTTATAATAAAAGTCGTCATTTTACTCAACGCAAGTCGAATTTTGACAAGAAAAACTGAACATTTGTGCAATATTATGATAAAAGTTGGAATTTTACTCAATAACAGTCGCAATTTTACAAGAAAAACTTAGAATTTTTGCAGTTTTATAATAAAAGTCGTCATTTTACTCAACGCAAGTCGAATTTTGACAAGAAAAACTGAACATTTGTGCAATATTATGATAAAAGTTGGAATTTTACTCAATAACAGTCGCAATTTTACAAGAAAAACTTAGAATTTTTGCAGTTTTATAATAAAAGTCGTCATTTTACTCAACGCAAGTCGAATTTTGACAAGAAAAACTGAACATTTGTGCAATATTATGATAAAAGTTGGAATTTCACTCAATAACAGTCGCAATTTTACAAGAAAAACTTAGAATTTTTGCAGTTTTATAATAAAAGTCGTCATTTTACTCAACGCAAGTCGAATTTTGACAAGAAAAACTGAACATTTGTGCAATATTATGATAAAAGTTGGAATTTCACTCAATAACAGTCTCAATTTTACAAGAAAAACTTAGAATTTTTGCAGTTTTATAATAAAAGTCGTCATTTTACTCAACGCAAGTCGAATTTTGACAAGAAAAACTGAACATTTGTGCAATATTATGATAAAAGTTGGAATTTTACTCAATAACAGTCGTAATTTTACAAGAAAAACTTAGAATTTTTGCAGTTTTATAATAAAAGTCGTCATTTTACTCAACGCAAGTCGAATTTTGACAAGAAAAACTGAACATTTGTGCAATATTATGATAAAAGTTGGAATTTCACTCAATAACAGTCGCAATTTTACAAGAAAAACTTAGAATTTTTGCAGTTTTATAATAAAAGTCGTCATTTTACTCAACGCAAGTCGAATTTTGACAAGAAAAACTGAACATTTGTGCAATATTATGATAAAAGTTGGAATTTCACTCAATAACAGTCTCAATTTTACAAGAAAAACTTAGAATTTTTGCAGTTTTATAATAAAAGTCGTCATTTTACTCAACGCAAGTCGAATTTTGACAAGAAAAACTGAACATTTGTGCAATATTATGATAAAAGTTGGAATTTTACTCAATAACAGTCGCAATTTTACAAGAAAAACTTAGAATTTTTGCAGTTTTATAATAAAAGTCGTCATTTTACTCAACGCAAGTCGAATTTTGACAAGAAAAACTGAACATTTGTGCAATATTATGATAAAAGTTGGAATTTCACTCAATAACAGTCGCAATTTTACAAGAAAAACTTAGAATTTTTGCAGTTTTATAATAAAAGTCGTCATTTTACTCAACGCAAGTCGAATTTTGACAAGAAAAACTGAACATTTGTGCAGTATTATGATAAAAGTTGGAATTTCACTCAATAACAGTCGCAATTTTACAAGAAAAACTTGGAATTTTTGCAGTTTTATAATAAAAGTCGTCATTTTACTCAACGCAAGTGGAATTTTGACAAGAAAAACTGAACATTTGTGCAATATTATGATAAAAGTTGGAATTTCACTCAATAACAGTCGCAATTTTACAAGAAAAGCTGACATTTTGGCAATTTTATGTAAAGAGTCGTAATTTTACTCGACAAAAGTCACAATTTTATAAGAAAACTTTAACATGTTGGAAATGTTATAATAATAACCGGAATTTTACTTGGCAAAATTATGACAAAAGTCAGGATTTTTCTCAAAAACTGAACAGCACAAAAAAATAGCAATATTGTGATAAAAGTCTGAATTTTATACGGCAAATGTCACCATTTTGAATTAAAAATTAATAATTTTACGAGAAAATATTGCTATATATTAAAGAAACAGAAAGAATATGAGACATTTTTTCCAATTTTATCAGAAAAAAGTCGACACATTGTGAGAAAAAGACTGCTTTTAGTTAATCTTCTTTTTTTGTTGTTGTTTATAATAGGTTTTAAATTTTTTTTCATTATTTACTTCAAGTTATTAGGGACCGAGTCCCTTTGGGACAGAGGACCCTATTGTATTTCTAGCGTTTTATTATTTATTGAGCTGTAATTTGACCCCCTTAACATGCTTCAAAACTCACCAAATTGGACACACACATCAGGACTGGCGAAAATTGCGATCTAATCAAAAAACCAAACCCAAAAACTCAAAATTGCGCTCTAGCGCCCCCTAGGAAGAAAACACAGACAAAACTGCCTCTAACTCCCAGTAGGATTGTCGTAGAGACATGAAACAACAACTCCTATGTAGGTCTCACTTAGACCTATATTTCATACACTGACAACCCCCAGCAAAAATCAACAGGAAGTTTGCGATTCCCCCTTCAAAACAAAAGTTGTGTAAAAACAGTCACCTTTTTTCAAACATTATCTCCTCTGAGCGCGTTTGTCGTGTCGGCTTCCAATTAGCACAGGAGAGAGATTGAACCCTTCTGATTAAAAGTTGATGAAAGAGTTTTAATTACTGCTCCGGTTTGGATTTTATGAGCCCTCAAAATCGGTCCCGTCCATCGCTGCTTGCAGCTTTAATTACAGTATGTTTCTATATACATATTTATTTATTTTTTAAATACATTTTGGCCAAAAGGGGGTGCATTTCAATTTCTTACACACACTTGTTATTTCATATGATGACCAGAGGGGGAGCACTTTTAAAACCGACAAACAGTCAATGTGAAAAATCCCTGTTAATGGCCACTATAGTCTTAGTAGCGTAGTGTATGTGTTCATCCTATGCTCACATATGGCTTGTCTTACGTCAGCACCAGAAGTCGTAAAATCAGCTTTTTTCGGGGGATAAATAGGGAAGTCCTTCTTTATCTTGTTTGATCATATATTGCTGACTTTGCACCTGTCGATGTTTACTTTTGTACGCACATTAAATCAACAAAAAAACTCCTGACTTTGGAGCAATGTTCACGGACTCTAGTATTTGGCTCTCTATTACAGGGGTCACCAACGCGGTGCCCGCGGGCACCAGGTAGCCCGTAAGGACAAGATGAGTAGCCTGCTGGCCTGTTCTAAAAATAGCTCAAATAGCAGCACTTACCAGTGAGCTGCCTCTATTTTTTAAATTTTATTTATTTACCAGCAAGCTGGTCTCGCTTTGCCCGACATTTTTAATTCTAAGAGAGACAAAACTCAAATAGAATTTGAAAATCCAAGAAAATATTTTAAAGACTTGGTCTTCACTTGTTTAAATAAATTCATTATTTTTTTTACTTTGCTTCTTATAACTTTCAGAAAGACAATTTTAGAAAAAAAATACAACCTTAAAAATGATTTTAGGATTTTTAAACACATATACCTATTTACCTTTTAAATTCCTTCCTCTTCTTTCCTGACAATTCTGACAATGTTCAAGTAATTATATATTTTTATTATTGTAAAGAATAATAAATACATTTTAATTTAATTCTTCATTTTAGCTTCTGTTTTTTCGACAAAGAATATTTGTGAAATATTTCTTCAAACTTATTATGATTAAAATTCAAAAAAATTATTCTGGCAAATCTAGAAAATCTGTAGAATCAAATTTTAATCTTATTTCAAAGTGTTTTGAATTTCTTTTAAAATTTTTGTTCTGGAAAATCTAGAAGAAATAATGATTTGTCTTTGTTAGAAATATAGCTTGGTCCAATTTGTTATATATTCTAACAAAGTGCAGATTGGATTTTAACCTATTTAAAACATGTCATCCAAATTCTAAAATTAATCTTAATCAGGAAAAATTACTAATGATGTTTCATAAATTATTTTTTTAATTTTTTCAAAAAGATTCGAATTAGCTAGTTTTTCTCTTCTTTTTTTTCGGTTGAATTTTGAATTTTAAAGAGTCGAAATTGAAGATGAACTATGTTTCAAAATGGAATTGTCATTTTTTTCGTGTTTTCTCCTCTTTTAAACCGTTCAATTAAGTGTAAATATCATTAATTAATAATAATAACATAGAGTTAAAGGCAAATTGAGCAAATTGGCTATTTCTGGCAATTTATTGAAGTGTGTATCAAACTGGTAGCCCTTCACATTAATCAACACCCAAGAAGTAGCTCTTGCTTTCAAAAAGGTTGGTGACCCCTGCTCTATTAGATGCAATGTTATTGGGACCATGATTTATGTCATCACTTGTTCACACCTCCTCATATGGAAGATACTTTTCCTTCTTCATGTCTCAAGAAGGGTAGGGATACAAGAACACACCATTAACAAGCCTAAAAGTCCCTCCAGGTTTGCGTCGTGCTCCCTGGAAACCTCGCCCGTTTTCCATGCCCGTGTTTACTCCTTTGGCTCCGCCCACCTCATTTGCATGTCACATGTGATGCAAACGGAGGCAGATGTAAAAAAAAAAAAAAAAGGGTTAAGTAGTCGTTGGCGAGCAGATGGACTTATTATCATTCCGTCTAAGAATAATGGGGTGTAAAAATAGGCGACATTTGGCCTGCTGCTGCTTAATGGCTGCTCTTCCGGGAGGACGCTTTCCTCCGCCGGTGCGTGGAGAAGAAAAGCTCGGTGACGAGCGACCGGGGACCTCCGGCGGCCTGCTGGGATCCCCCTCAGCAACTTGTGTGTGTGTGTGGCCAGGGCCCAGGGCCACTTCTCCCAGACTTTGGACCCGTGTTTGTGCGGAGGGGTACCAAGCACCTCCTTCCCGCGGGACCGGGCGCCAATTATTTCTTGGTGAGAAGACTTGGGGGGGGGGGACGCAGGAAGAGAGAAGATGAAAGGAGATCACATTTGTCTGCTTGTTTTCCTCCTTCATAAAACACCCTCCATCTTGGCGCGGAGGAGGAGGATGATGATGATGATGAAGGCTGCTGAGGCTACGTTCCCACCGGGCCCTGACCTCTGACCTCTGACCTCCAAAAACTTCCAATATACAACATTTTGAGACTGTACATTTTGAGACCGCCCCCCCCGTGTGTGTGATATCATGTGCGATACAAGCAATCCTGCATCGGTTTCCTCGTTTGTGTGATATCATGTGCAATGCAAGCAGTGTTGCAGCGTGTTTACTTGTGTGATATCATGTGCGATACAAGTAGTCTCATTATTTTGAATATTTTTATTATTAATTTGTATATTATTATTATGATTGATATTATTATTATTATTTAGAATGTTGTCATAAATAAACCCCCTCCAACCTTGTCAAAAGCTCCACTGAATCTACTATTATTATTTATTATTATGGTTAGAGTTATTTTGAATATTGGTATTATTAATTTGTATATTATTATTATTATTGATATTATTGTTATTATTATTATTTAGAATGTTGTCATAAATAAACCCCCTCCAACCTTGTCAAAAGCTCCACTGAATCTACTATCATTACTATTATTATTTATTATTATTATGGTTATAATTATTTGTATATTATTATTATGTTTGATATTATTATTATTATTATTTAGAATGTTGTCATAAATAAACCCCCTCCGACCTTGTCAAAAGCTCCACTGAATCTACTATCATTACTATTATTATTTATTATTATTATGGTTATAATTATTATTTGTATATTATTAATATGTTTGATATTATTATTATTATTATTTAGAATGTTGTCATAAATAAACCCCCTCCAACCTTGTCAAAGGCTCCACTGAATCTACTATCATTACTATTATTATTATGGTTATAATTATTATTTGTATATTATTATTATGTTTGATATTATTATTATTATTATTTAGAATGTTGTCATAAATAAACCCCCTCCAACCTTGTCAAAAGCTCCACTGAATCTACTATCATTACTATTATTATTTATTATTGTGGTTAGAATTATCATTTTGAATATTTGTATTATTAATTTGTATATTATTTATTATGATTGATATTATTGTTATTATTGTTATTATTATTTAGAATGTCATAAATAAACCCCCTCCAACCTGGTCAAAAGCTCCCCTGAATCTATTATCATTACTATTATTATTTATTATTATGGTTAGAATTATTTTGAATAGTTTTATTATTAATTTGTATATTATTATTATTATTATTATTATTATTATTAATATTATTATTATTGATAGGCTCCAGCGGCCCCTGCGACCCCGAAGGGAATAAGCGGTAGAAAATGGATGGATGGATTATTATTATTGATATTATTGTTATTATTGTTATTTAGGATGTTGTCATAAATAAACCCCCTCCAACCTTGTCAAAAGCTCCACTGAATCTGCTATCATTACTATTATTATTTATTATTATGGTTAGAATTATTTTGAATATTGGTATTATTAATTTGTATATTATTATTATTATTATTGATATTATTGTTATTATTATTATTTAGAATGTTGTCATAAATAAACCCCCTCCGACCTTGTCAAAAGCGCCACTGAATCTACTATCATTACTATTATTATTTATTATTATTATGGTTATAATTATTATTTGTATATTATTATTACGATTGATACTATTATTATTATTTAGAATGTTGTCATAAATAAACCCCCTCGAACCTTGTCAAAAGCTCCACTGAATCTATTATCATTACTATTATTTATTATTATGGTTAGAATTATTATTTTGAATATTTGTATTATTAATTAGTATATTATTATTATGATTGATATTATTGTTATTATTATTATTTAGAATGTTGTCATAAATAAACCCCCTCCAACCTTGTCAAAAGCGCCACTGAATCTACTATCATTACTATTATTATTTATTATTATTATGGTTATAATTATTATTTGTATATTATTATTACGATTGATATTATTATTATTATTTAGAATGTTGTCATAAATAAACCCCCTCCAACCTTGTCAAAAGCTCCACTGAATCTATTATCATTACTATTATTTATTATTATGGTTAGAATTATTATTTTGAATATTTGTATTATTAATTAGTATATTATTATTATGATTGATATTATTGTTATTATTATTATTTAGAATGTTGTCATAAATAAACCCCCTCCAACCTTGTCAAAAGCTCCACTGAATCTACTATCATTACTATTATTATTTATTATTATGGTTAGAATTCTTATTTTGAATATTTGTATTATTAATTTGTATATTATTATCATGATTGATATTATTGTTATTATTATTATTATTATTATTTAGAATGTCATAAATAAACCCCCTCCAACCTTGTCAAAAGCTCCACTGAATCTACTATCATTACTATTAATATTTATTATTATGGTTAGAATTATTATTTTGAAAATTTGTATTATTAATTTGTATATTATTATTATTATTACTATGATTGATATTATTTTTATTATTATTATTTAGAATGTTGTCATAAATAAACCTCCTCCAACCTTGTCAAAAGCTCCACTGAATCTACTTATTAATATTATTATTTATTATTATGGTTAGAATTATTATTTTGAATAATTGTATTATTAATTTGTGTATTATTATTAGTATTATTATTATGATTGATATCATTGCTATTATTATTATTTAGAATGTTGTTAATATTTTGGATATTATTATTATTATTATTTTGAAGATAGTTATCATTATTTTGGATATAATTATTACTCTCATCATTATTATATTATTATTTTGGATGTTAATATTACTATTATTATTGCTGTAAATATTACTATCATTTTAGTTATTTTTTTATTATAATCATTATTATTCTGAATGTTGTTATTGTTTTGGATATTAACATTATTGTTAGTAGTATTATTGTCCTTACTAATATTATTATTGTCATTATGAATATGATAATAATCATTCATGATCCCTGTAGGTGTTTCTCACAGCGCGTATGAATGAAGAAGAGTTTGTCCCTGAGGTCTTTATGGACGCTCATGCAAATATGACTTATGCAGCCATAACGATGGCACATCATTTATCCGCCAGTGCGACTAATTTCCCTCCATTAACTGGCGAGAAGAGCGATGTGCGAGCGGAGAACCTGAGGCGGCCGCGGGGGTCTTGATGGAAATAACACGGCGAGCCCAAATGCTCCAATTATGTCCGTTTATGTCCTCGCTCCTATTTCACGTTTCATGGTCTGCATTGATGATCGCGTCTTAACGTCGTCTTCAAAAGATGGCGGCGAGGACCGCGGGCCACTCGTCGCCACGGCGACAGGACACCTGCCTCCTCTTCCTCTGATCTCGTCTTCCATCGCGAAGACGCTTTCATGACTTGACCGGGGATCGGGACGACGCCGTGCCGCACACTTTCCCCGCCTCTTCAATCCTGAGGAGGCGCGGCGTGGGAGCGTGCGGATCAGCGCTCGCAATAACAATATCGATCCCGTACCGTATCAGCAGGAATCATACATATAAAAGGTTTGATGAAGTGAAATGAGTCAAAGAACAATGGTAGTTATGAAAAACATGATCCTATTTATTATGGTCAATGGTGCCTTTAAGTTGAAGTGGAGTGGTAATTGTTGTTGACACCTGGTTGTCGCAAACGTTCATGAAAATTAACTCATGATGCAGTAAGAGGAATGATGCGGACACGTTTGTTACTAGGTACTTTTTAATCCGTTTCTGCCTTGGAGAAGTGTAAGTGATATGTAAATATGATTATTTGATACTTGTTTATATTTACTAATGTCTCCTTTCACGCTGAAATATTGTTCAATGAAGGACACTTACTATATTATATTAAACGATATAATGTTATACTTACAGTGGTGTGCGATACTGGGAATGTCGGTATGAATGTGATAAAAGGTGAACACAGGGCTGGTACTGCCGATACTGATACCGATGCTGTTGAAATTATTATGTGAATTTGCCTCTAGTTATTTGATTATAAGTAGACAGGAACTATATATATATATATATATATATATATATATATATATATATATATATATATATATATATATATATATATATATATATATATATATATATATATATATATATATATATATATATATATATATATATATATATATACACACATGTATGTATGTATGTATACACACATGTATGTATGTATGTATGTATGTATGTATGTATATATACATATATATATGTATGTATGTATATACAGTATATATACACACATACATACATATATATGTACGTATATGTGTATATATATTATATATATATTTATATATACTGTATATATATTTATATGTATGTGTGTATATTTGTGTACGTATGTATGTATGTATGTATGTATGTATTTATAAATGTATATTAAAAAAAAAAAAATATATATATATATATATATATATATATATATATATATATATATATATATATATATATATATATATATATATATATATGTATATATATATATATATATATATGTGTATATGTATATATAAAAAAAAAAATAATATATATATATATATATATATATATATATATATATATATATATATATGGTTCTGTGGATCCTGTAATATGAAGTTTGATGAGTGTTTTGTATAGTTTGTTCATATTTGAGTTAGTGACCCGGAGCTGCTTGTCTTCCTTTCGCAGCCTCAGGCTTTACTCTGTCAAACCGCCGTCTGCTTGCGTGACCTCAGCCTGCCATATTTACCCATAATGCATTGAGTTTAGCACAATAATAAAAAGCAATCTCGGTCCAAATGTCACAGGCGGCAGAAAGGAGCTTTTTTTTCCCCTCTGCCTTTGACATGAAAAAAGAGGAAATGGTTGTCGCAGCTCAAAGCGAGCAGGAAGTGAGACGCGCCTCACCTTTAATGAAACTCCCCTGATCTTTAAAGTCACTCTCAGGTCGCCTTCAACCTTAGCCAGCGCACATCCAAGCATACAAGCGCACGTTCATCCGTGTGAACACCGCCATCACAGCCCATCAGGCCGGGGTCAAAGGTCAAGTGAGAGCGGGGGGGGGGGGGGGAAAGCTAACGAAAGATGAAACTACGTTTTTGTTGTTGTTGTTCCCTCACCTCCCACTTTACTAACACAGTATTTCTTCTTCAATGGCACCATAACACAAATAACAACATCAATAGTAATAATAATACCAACAATAACAATAACAATAATAAAAACAGCAACAACAACAATAATACTACTACTACTACTAATAATAATAACACAAAAATAGCAATAATAATAATAACAATAACAATAATGACAGCAACAACAATAATGATAATAATAATAACAATAACAATAATAATAACACAAATAAGAACAACAATAGTAATAATAATAATACCAACAATAACAATAATAAAAACAGCAACAGCAATAATAATACTACTAATAATAATAATAACACAAAAATAGCAATAATAATAATAAAAATAACAATATTAACAGCAACAACAATAATGATAATAATAACAATAATAATAATAACACAAAAATAGCAATAATAATAATAATAACAATAACAGCAACAACAATAATGATAATAACAATAATAATAATAATAACACGAAAATAGCAATAATAATAATAACAATAATAACAGTATCAACAATAATGATAATAATAACAATAATACTAATAACACAAAAATAGCAACAATAACAATAATAAAAACAGCAACAACCAGAATAATAATAATAACAATAACAATAATAACAGCAACAACAATAATGATAATAACAATAATAATAATAATAACACAAAAATAGCAATAATAATAATAACAATAACAACAATAATAATAGCAACAACAATAATGATAATACTAACAATAATAATAACAATAACAATAATAACAGCAACAACAATAATGATAATAACAATAATGATAATAATAATAATAACACAAATAAGAACAACAATAGTAATAATAGTACCAACAATAATAACAATAATAAAAACAGCAACAACAACAACAATAATAATAATAATACTAATACTGCTAATACTACTACTACTAATAATAATAACACAAAAATGGCAATAACAATACTAACAATAACAAAAATTACAGCAACAACAATAATGATAATAATAATAACAATAATAATAATAAAATAACACAAAAATAGCAATAATAATAATAACAACAATAATAACAGCAACAACAATAATAATATTAATAATAACAATAATAATAATAACACAAAAATAGCAATAATAAAAATAACAACAATAATAACAGCAACAACAATAATGATATTAATAATAACAATAATAATAATAACACAAATATCAATAATAATAACAACAACAACAGTAACAATAACAATAATAACAATAATAATAATAACCAGCAATCAATCAATCAATCAAATTTTATTTATATAGCCCTAAATCACAAGTGTCTCAAAGGGCTGCACAAGCCACAACGAAAACAAAAAATAATAACAATAATAATAATAACAATAATAATATTATTAACAATATTAATAATAATAATGATAACAATTATAATAACAATAACGACAACAACATTTCAATTCAATAACAGGAAACAATCAACAAATTTAAATAATAGTGATAAAAAAATAACGTAAAAGAAATAATAATAATAAAAGAAAAAAAAACATAAACAAAATAAATAACGATAAAAAAATTACGATAAATAATGACGATAAATAATGACGATAAAATAAATAATAACGATTTAAAAAATATATATATTAATAACGATCATATTAATAACGATAATAATAATAATGATTAAAAAAATAAATAAAAATAATAAAAAGACAGCGCAGCGATTGTACTGTTTGGAATCTCACCAGCGTTTTTGAAGAACATATCTTTAAAGTGAAAACTCCTATTGTGGTTCACGTGATCACAACTGAATATTATATTACAGCAAAATATTATATTGCCAATTCTTTTCTTATGAAAGGACCAAAAATGCTCGATAAACGTATCCAATTCATTTTATGCTAACACGTGCTAGCCCTGATTCCCTGACTTTGTTGATCTTTCTTATTCCCAGTGTTTTTCCTTTTTTTTTTTTTGAAATTGTGGATTTCGTTACTTGGTGTCATCTTAGGAGAACAGCTAGCGTATTTTCTGTTACCACGCTACTGTTAGCATGCCAACATTTTACGCTCGCATTTTTAGCTAACCTGGTACTTTTTGATCTATTAATCACGGCGCCACCTTAAAACTATGCTAGCGTTTATTTCAAACAAACATGCATATATTCTTGTACTTGTGGTATGCTAACTAAGAATAATAATAATAATAATAATAATAATGGATTTTATTTGTAAAAGCACTTTACATTGAGCAAACAACCTCAAAGTGCTAGTGTATTAAAAAAAAAAAAAAAAAAAGTAAAAATAAATAAAAACTAGACAAGCCTAATAGCTAGAACTAGCACGCATATATCTAAAAAACAAAACAAAAAACAAACAAAACAAAAAAAACATACCAAAAGTTGGCATTTCGAGATTTGTACTACATTTCAACTTCGGCATTGGAACACTCGCACGCCATTTCTTCGGGAATCGCCTCGTCTCGTAGTCACCGATGTTACACACTGTTGTGTACTTTGTTACACACTATTTGTACTTTGTAACACACTATTTGTACTTTTCATGTGAGCCTAAATGTCCATAGAGGCCATCCATCCCCTCAGTGTGTCCACATCGCCACGGCTGGTTGGACGTGATTGGCCGAGGCAGCCAGCGCAAACAAGTGTGTGTGTGTGTGTGTGTGTGTGTGTGTGTGTGTGTGTGTGTGTGAGTGAGCAAACAGTGGTCTCCCGTTATTTACAAGGACAGTCGGCAGCTGTCGCCACTTCTTTACTTCCCCTCGCTCCCGTGACTCGCCGCCGGCGGACGATGTCACCGAGTCGACGACACTGTGACATTTAGCGAGCGAGAGGGCGGAACGCAAGTGTCAGGGCTTGTCCATGGATCCTCTTTACGGAGCTTTTCTGCTCTCGTACTCCCGGGATTTAGCTTCGCTTAGCACGAAGGTGGCTGCTGTCATAAATAAGCATCAAATGTTAGTGTTATTATGTGCGTGCTAATTTTAGTATGTTAATGTTAGCGTTTATATTAATATGTCAATTAGGCATTATTATTAATATTAGCATGTTAATGTTGGCCTGCTGATTTTAGTGTTAATTTTAGCACTTTAATATGAGCATGCTAATTATAACATTGTTAATAGCATGCTCATGTTGTCATGATCATTTTAGTCTTATTTCAAGCATTCTAATGTTAGCATTATTATTAGCATGATAACGTTGGCATGCTGATTTTAGTGTTATTATTAGCATTTTAATGTGAGCATGCTAATTATAACATTGTTAATAGCATGCTCATGTTGTCATGATCATTTTAGTATTATTTCAAGCGTTCTAATGTTAGCATTATTATTAGGATGCTGATGTTGTAAACGTAAGTATTATGTGTGTGCTAATTTTAGCATGTTAATGTTAGCGTTTATATTAACATGTTAATGTAAGCATTATTATTATTATTAGAATGGTAATGTTGGCATGCTAATTTTAGTATTATTATTAGCATGTTAATGTGAGCATGCTAATTATAACATTGTTATTTTAAGCATTCTAATGTTAGCATTATTATTAGCATGCTGATGTTAGCATGCAAACGTTGGTACTGTGTGCGTGCTAATTTTAGCATGTTAATGTCAGCGTTTATAGTAGCATGTAAGTGTAAGCATTATTATTATTATTATTAGCATGGTAATGTTGGCATGCTAATTGCAGTTATTCTATTAGCATGTTAATGATAACATTGTTAATAGTATGCTAATATTATCTTGATCATATCATGATCATTTTAGTATTATTATTATAGGATGCTAATATTAGCATGTTAGCATACCATTATTAGCATGTTAATGTTAACATTGTAATTAGGGTGCTAATGCCGGCATGCTAATTGTATTATTGTTATGAACATGGTTTTGTTAATAGCATTTCCACCAGGAGGCGCCAGTTTGAGCTCATCACAAAATGACTTTTATCTTATTTGGCTCCGCCCCCCGTCCTCAGCGTACGTCCAAATACTATTGACAGGACGAGCAGACGCGAGAAGACGCTCGGCACGGAAGTCTGTTTTTTTTCCTGGCCTACAAGGACTGCACCACGCACTAGCGTGTCGGCCTGATGGGGGCGGCGTTGAGGCAAATACCAGCTGTCACTCATCCACCTGGTGACCTTTTCACACATTCTTCAGAGGCTCCGCCTCCAGAACAAAAGCTCTGAGGGGAAGTCACACACACTCAGGAGTCACGTCTTCACCTCATTACTGACTGTCAAGAAGATTTTAGCATCCTGATTCCTTTGTCCATGATGTCATGTTGATGATGTCACGTCTACGATGTCATGTTGATGATGTCATGTTGATGATGTCACGTCTATGATGTCATGTTGATGATGTCACAATGTCATGTTGATGATGTCATGTTGATGATGTCACGTCTATGATGTCATGTTGATGATGTCATGTTGATGATGTCATGTTGATGATGTCACGATATGTTGATGATGTCACGATGTCATGTTGATGATGTCACGTCTACGATGTCATGTTGATTATGTCACGTCTATGATGTCATGTTGATGATGTCGCGTTGATGATGGAATGTTGATGATGTCACAATGTCATGTTGATGATGTCACGTCTATAATGTCATGTTGATGATGTCATGATGTCATGTTTATGATGTCACAATGTCATGTTGATGATGTCATGTTGGTGATGTCACATCTATGATGTCATATGTATGATGTCATGTTGATGATGTCACAATGTCATGTTGATGATGTCATGTTGATGATGTCATGTCTATGATGTCATGTTGATGATGTCACGATGTCATGTTTATGATGTCACAATGTCATGTTGATGATGTCACGATGTCATGTTGATGTCACGTCTACGATGTCATGTTGATTATGTCACGTCTATGATGTCATGTTGATGATGTCGCGTTGATGATGTCATGTTGATGTCACGTTGATGATGTTACGTTGATGATGTCACGTCTATAATGTCATGTTGATGATGTCACAATGATGTCATGTTGATGATGTTATAATGATGATGTCACGTTGAAGGTGTCCCGTTAAAGATGTCATCCTGATGATGTCACGTTGATGAGGGCATGTCTATGATGTCACGTTGCTGATGTCACGATGTCATGTTGATGTTGTCACGTCTATGATGTCATGTTGATGATGTCACGATGTCACGTCTATGATGTCATGTTGATGATGTCACAATGATGTCATGTTGATGATGTTATAATGATGATGTCACGTTGAAGGTGTCCCGTTGATGATGTCATCCTGATGATGTCACGTTGATGATGGCATGTCTATGATGTCACGTTGCTGATGTCACAATGTCATGTTGATGATGTCACGTTGATGATGTCATGTTGATGTCACGTTGATGATGTTACGTTGATGATGTCACGTTGATGATGTCATGTCTAAGATGTCATGTTGATGATGTCACAATGATGTCATGTTGATGATGTCATGTTGATGATGTCACGTTGAAGATGTACCGTTGATGATGTCACGTTGATGATGTCATGCTGATGATGTCACATTGATGATGGCATGTCTATGATGTCCCGTTGATTATGTCAAAATATCATGTTGATGATGTCACGTCTATGATGTCATGTTGATGATGTCATGTCTATGATGTCACATTGATGATGCCATGTTGATATCATGTTCACGATGTTACGTTGATGATGGCATGTTGATGATGTCACAGTGATGTCATGATAATGTCATGTTGATGATGTCACGCTGATGATGTCACGTTGATGACGTCATGTAGATGATGTCATGTTGATGTAACGTTGATGAGGTCACGTTGATGATGTCATGTCTAAGATGTCATGTTGATGACGTCACAATGATGTCATGTTGATGATGTCATGTTGATGATTTCACTGTGATGATGTCACGTTGAAGATGTCCCGTTGATGATGTCACATTGATGATGTCATGCTGATGATGTCACATTGATGATGGCATGTCTATGATGTCACGTTGATGATGTCGCAATGTCATGTTGATGATGTCACGTCTATGATGTCATGTTGATGATGTCATGTCTATGATGTCACGTTGATGATGTCACGTTGATGATGGCATGTTGATGTCATGTTATCGATGTTACGTTGATGATCTTACGTTGATGATGTCATGTTGATGATGTCACGATGATGTCATGTTGATGATGTCACGCTGATGATGTCACGTTGATGACGTCATGTTGATGATGCCATGTTGATGATGTCACGTTGATGATGTCACGTTGATGTCATGCTGATGATGTCACGTTGATGACGTCACATTGATGATGTCACATGGAGTCAGGACTAGCAGGATTCGACAAGAAGGCATGCTAATCGCTAAGCTAGTTGCTAAGCTAGCTTGCGACGTCATCAAGGCGAGCAGAGCAGCAGAGGAGTTCAGAAGAAGAAGAAGTCAATGTTGGCGTGGACACGACACAGGTGCAAGGAAGAGGTGTCAGCCGCCATTGTCCCGCACATGTCACGCTGTCATGGGGCTGCTTGTGCGGAGGACAAAGCGTGATGGCTAAATGTGATTGTTGTGCAGCCTTTGTCTGCAGGAACAATATGGCAGTGAATGATGAGCCCTGTTAGCGATAGCAGCGCCCTGATAAACAGCAGGCAGCATAACAATAGCCTGTGGCTTTAATGAAAACACACACACACACACACACACACACACACACACACACACACACACACACACACACACACACACACACACACACACACACACACACACACACACACACACACACACACACACACACACACACACACACACACACACACACACACACACACACACACACACACACACTCCTGTCCTTCACACCTTCTGGAGACCTGTGCAAAACACCTCCCTTTAGGACCACCCTGTCTAGATATATAAATATTAATGATATATACATACTATGAAAATATAAAAAGGTAAGCCTTGTAGTTATTTTTTTAATTTTTTATGTTTTGTGTTTTGGCAATTTTATGGAAAGAGTCGTAATTTTACTCGACAAGTCACAATTTTATAACAAAACTTTAAAATGTTGGCAATATTATAATAATAATAATCAACATTTTATTTGGCAAAACTATGACAAAAGTTACAATTTTACTCAAACAAAATGTCACAATCACAGTCAGAATCTTATGACAAATGTCACCATTTTGCATTAAAAAGTAATAATTTTAAATAAAAAAAATAATAATTTTACGGGAAAACATTGCAATATTACAGAAACAGAAAGAATATGAGAAATTGTTACCAATTTTATTTTTGAAAAAGTCGACACATTGTGGGAAAAAAAATGCTTTCAGTTCATTAATTTGTTTTTAATTTCTTGTTTGTAATTGGTTTTTAATCTTCATTATTTACTTCAAGTTATTAGATTATGTCTCTGTATACATATATTGTTTTTTTTTTGGTTTTTGTTTATTAATTTTGGCCAAAGGGGGCGCATTTCAATTTCTTACACACACTTGTTATTTCATATATTGACCAGAGAGGGGGCACTTTAAATGTTTACACACACTTGTTATTTCATATGTTGACCAGAGAGGGTGCACTTCAAATGTTTACACACACTTGTTATTTCATATGTTGACCAGAGATGGGGCACTTTAAATGTTTACACACACTTGTTATTTCATATGTTGACCAGAGAGGGGGCACTTCAAATGTTTACACACACTTGTTATTTCATATGTTGGCCAGAGAGGGCGCACTTCAAATGTTTACACACACTTGTTATTTCATATGTTGACCAGAGAGGGGGAGCACTTCAAATGTTTACACACACTTGTTATTTCATATGTTGACCAGAGAGGGGGAGCACTTCAAATGTTTACAAACACTTGTTATTTCATATGTTGACCAGAGAGGGGGCACTTCAAATGTTTACACACACTTGTTATTTCATATGTTGACCAGAGAGGGCGCACTTCAAATGTTTACACACACTTGTTATTTCATATGTTGACCAGAGAGGGGGCACTTCAAATGTTTACACACACTTGTTATTTCATAAGTTGGCCAGAGCGGGCGCACTTCAAATGTTTACACACACTTGTTATTTCATTTGTTGACCAGAGAGGGGGAGCACTTCAAATGTTTACACACACTTGTTATTTCATATGTTGACCAGAGAGGGGCACTTCAAATGATTACACACACTTGTTATTTCATATGTTGACCAGAGAGGGGGCACTTCAAATGTTTACACACACTTGTTATTGCATATGTTGGCCAGAGAGGGTCACTTCAAATGTTTACACACACTTGTTATCTCATATGTTGACCAGAGAGGGGGCACTTCAAATGTTTACACACACTTGTTATTTCATATGTTGACCAGAGAGGGGGCACTTCAAATGTTTACACACACTTGTTATTGCATATGTTGGCCAGAGAGGGTCACTTCAAATGTTTGCACACACTTGTTATTTCATATGTTGACCAGAGAGGGGGAGCACTTCAAATGTTTACACACACTTGTTATTTCATATGTTGACCAGGGGGGGAGCACTTTTAAAAGCGACACACAGTCAATGTGAAAAATCCCTTCTTTTTGGGACCACCCTCATTTTGATAGATGTCACCACCAAATTAGGTAGGTAGGTAGGTAGGTAGGTAGGTAGGTAGGTAGGTTCTGTACTTTTCTAAATAAAGGGGACCACAAAAAAATGTCATTATTGTCTTTATTTTAAGAAACAATATTAGTGTACATGAAACATGTTTATTATTGTAATTTAGTCCTTAAATAAAATAGTGAACATACTAGACAACTTGTCTTTTAGTAGTAAGTAAACAAACAAAGACTCCTAATTAGTCTGCTGACATATGCAGTAACATATTGTGTCATTTATACACCTATTATTTTCTACACATTATAAAGGACAAACTGTAAAAATGTATTATTAATCTACTTGTTCATTTACTGTTAATATCCGCTTATTTTCTGTTTTAACATGTTCTATCTACGCTTCTGTTAAAATGTAATAATCACTTATTCTTCTCTTGTTTTGATACTTTACATTAGTTTTGGATGATACCACACATTTGGGTATCGATCCGATACCAAGTAGTTACAGGATCATACATTGGTCATATTCAAAGTCTTCAAGGGACATATTTACTGACTTTATAAACATAATATACATTTTTTTAAAACGAAAGATGTTGTGATGCCAAAAAAATCTCGACGTAATCATAGTAGTATCGACTAGGCACGTGCCTGTACTTGATATCATTACAGTGGATGTCGGGTATCCATCTAAAAATGGTGTTTGTTTACTTTTTGTAGTGAAGCATGTTTAGCTATTCCTCGTCCTGCAGTGATAATGATACTTGTAAGAAACTTACTTGATTTGTCGCCATGGAGGCCAGGATTAGTGAATGAGAAGTAGCTAAAACACTGCGGATGGACGTTAGCCGCTGCCTTAAAGCAGCTCTTCCTGAGGGTGTTTCAGTGTTATAACTTCTCCTTTATCTTTACTTTTTACACCAAAATGCGTCCGTTCTCCCTTTTCCGTCTACACACTGTGTCTGCTTGTAAGTACTCTGTGTGTGTGCGCTGCCCAACATGCTCCTCTGCTCGTAAAACCAGCAATGTCACGACGTGACGCGGGCGCAGGGGGTTGCGGGACCGATACGTTTCAGAGGCGATATAGTACCGAAAATAATTCATTAGTATCGCGGTACTATACTAATACCGCTAGTCCTAACTGGTTCACACCTCCTCATATGGAAGCTACTTTTCCTTCTTCATGTCTCCAGAAGGGTAGGAATACAAGAACACACACACACACACACACACACACACACACACACACACACACACACACACACACACACACACACACACACACACACACACACACACACACACACACACACACACACGGAGCAAAAAAGAAGTTTCTGAAGATTAGCAGTCAGAGAGCAACATCATAATTAACTAAAAAAAAAAAAAAAAAAAAGTGTGAAGAAATCCTTTTTCCAGTTGTGTGTGAAAATAATTGCAGTATTATTTCAGTCCTAATGAAGTGTTTTTTACGAGTGTAAAAATGTAATCCCCCTCCCTAAATCCTGTATCACTTCATGTGAGGGGAGCCAAATAGTGCGCCGGTTCGATACGGGTGATTAGGTGAGCGAGGCGTGAAGAAGCCCATTAGGAGGCGCGCTGTCATCACCGTGGCGCCAGGCGGTCGCCCAACTTCCCCGGCCCCCAACCCCCCCCCCCCCCCCCCCCCCTGTCGGCGCCACTCTGCCACGTTCCCCTCCGTGCGCGGCCGGAGCATATTGCGCTCTTACTGTGAAAGGCATAGGAAGTGGCATGATCAGTCTTGCATGAAACGGCGTATTGAATCCGGTGCTTTTTTTTTTTTTTGGCACCGACCCGAATCCCGCCGGTTCTACCGCAGTGTTTCCCACACATTCATTTATTTGTGGCGGCCCGCCACGAAAGAATTACGTCCGCCACAAATAAAAAAAATTAAATTTAAAAATATATTTATTTATTTATTTTTTTAATTTTTGGCGGACGTAATTCTTTCGTGGAGGGGAAGAAAGAGAAGCAACCTACATTAACCTTGTAGATTGTTATAGTAACAATAGGTTAAGCTTTGTCAGTGAGCTCTTTGTTCAGTGGGTCAGATGTTTGATGAAGCTCTGTGTCTATCTACCACCACTACTGTTTTCTGTTTATTTGTTACTGACTGTGGCAGGACACCTCTGCCTCTGTTTCACTTTATGTTGCTGGTAAATAATATGGTTGTAGTAGTAGGCTAAAGTTACATTATTTAGTATGCACTAATAAAAGGGGCAGAGCTTTAAGAGACATTTTAGCTTTTATATTTTATAAGATATATTTTTTGTAAGAACCACAATTAATAAATATATTTCAGTGAATAACTTATTGTTCAAATCTGTATATAAATATGTACATAAAGTGTTGTAATTATATTGTAAAATGGATGGACGTTTAAAACAAAACTGTTATTATTAATTAGTAAGTATACATTTTTTTAGCCTTTTTAGAGAAAATCATATCATTGTAGTAAATTATGCAAATTACTCGGTGATGTCATGGTGACCACGCCCATAGCCACGCCCCCGCCGCCACAGGTATCTTGGCAGTTTATGGGAAACACTGTACCGGGCACCCGATTCACGTCATTCATTCGTGTTTTTTGGTACTTGGGCACTCCAGCAGCACTGAGAGCGGACTCCGCCAAACTACCTCCAGGCGATGTTGCCATTTTCGATTGCCAACAAAGACACTTTAGTAATGTACTAGTAGTTTATTGTAGTAGTCGTACTTGTATTAGTACTGTATATGTAGTACTTTTAGTAAAGTACTTGTAGTTAATTGTAGTTGTAGTACTTTGGAAAACGCCCCCGCAAACAACTGTTATGGGCTCATTTGTAGACATTCCCTAAAAGAAACAAAACCACTTGGGCACATTTGTAAATGCTCCCTAAAAAAACAAACAAAACAAAAAAAACACCTGGGCACATTTGTGGATGCTCCCTGCAAACATAACCAATAAGGGTCCATTTGTAGACATTCCCTAAATAGAAAACCACTATTGGCCCTTTTGGTGACGCTTCCTGCAAATTTAAGTGTAATGGGGGACCATTTATAGACGCTCCCTGCAAACAACTGTTATGGACCCATTTGTAGACGTTCCCTAAAAACAAAACCAGTTAGGCACATTTGTGGACACTCCCTGCAAACAATTGCTGTGGGCCCATTTGTAGACATTCCCTAAAAACAAAAACCAGTAAGGGCCCAGTTGAAGACGCTCCCTGCAAACATAACCACTAAGGAACCATTTGTAGGCATTCCCTAAATAGAAAACCACTATGTGCCCATTTCTAGACGCTCCCTGCAAACAACTGTTATGGACCCATTTGTAGACGTTCCCTAAAAACAAAAGCATTTGTAGACGTTCCCTGCAAACATAACCACTAAGGGTTCATTTGTAGACATTCCCTAAATAGAAAACCACTATTGGCCCTTTTGTAGACGCTCCCTGCAAATTGAAGTGTAATGGGGACCATTTATAGACGATCCCTGCAAAAAACTGTTATGGACCCATTTGTAGACGTTCCCTAAAAACAAAACCACTTGGGCACATTTGTAGACACTCCCTGCAAACAATTGTTGTGGTCCCATTTGTAGACGTTCCCTAAAAACAAAAACCAGTAAGGGCCCAGTTGTAGACGCTCCCTGCAAACATAACCACTAAGGAACCATTTGTTGGCATTCCCTAAATAGAAAACCACTACGTGCCCATTTGTAGACGCTCCCTGCAAACATAAGTCTTTAGGGGATCATTTCTAGACGCTCCCTGCAAACAATTGTTATGGACCCATTTGTAGACGTTCCCTAAAAACAACAGCACTTGGGCACATTTGTAGACGCTCCCTGTAAACATAACCACTAAGGGTCCATTTGTAGACATTCCCTAAATAGAAAACCACTATTGGCCCTTTTGTAGACGCTCCCTGCAAATTTAAGTGTAATGGGGGACCATTTATAGACGCTCCCTGCAAACAACTGTTATGGACCTATTTGTAGACGTTCCCTAAAAACAAAACCACTTGGGCACATTTGTAGACACTCCCTGCAAACATAACCACTAATGAACCATTTGTAGGCATTCCCTAAATAGAAAACCACTATGTGCCCATTTGTAGACGCTCCCTGCAATCAATCAATCAAATAAGTCTTATGGGGACCATTTCTCGACGCTACCTGCAAACAACTATTATGGACCCATTTGTAGACGTTCCCCAAAAACAAAAGCACTTGGGCACATTTGTAGACGCCCCCTGTAAACATAACCACGAAGGGTCCATTTGTAGACATTCCCTAAATAGAAAACCAGTATTGGCCCTTTTGTAGACGCTCCCTGCAAATTTAAGTGTAATGGGGGACCATTTATAGACACTCCCTGCAAGCAATTGTTGTGGGCCCATTTGTAGATGTTCCCTAAAAACAAAACCACTTTGGCACATTTGTAGACACTCCCTGCAAACAATTGCTGTGGGCCCATTTGTAGACGTTCCCTAAAAACAAAAACCAGTAAGGGCCCAGTTGAAGACGCTCCCTGCAAACATAACCACTAAGGAATCATTTGTAGGCATTCCCTAAATAGAAAACCAATATGTGCCCATTTGTAGACGCTCCCTGGAAACATAAGTCTTATGGGGACCATTTCTAAACGCTCCCTGCAAACAACTGTTATGGACCCATTTGTAGACGGTCCCTAAAAACAAAAACCAGTAAGGGCCCAGTTGTAGACGCTCCCTGCAAACATAACCACTAAGGAATCATTTGTAGGCATTCCCTGAATAGAAAACCACTATGTGCCCATTTGTAGACGCTCCCTGCAAACATAAGTCTTATAGGGACCATTTATAGACGCTCCCTGCAAACAATTGTTGTGGGCCCATTTGTAGACGGTCCCTAAAAACAAAAACCAGTAAGGGCCCATTTGTAGACGCTCCCTGCAAACATAACCACTAAGGGTCCATTTGTAGACGTTCCCTAAATAGAATATATAATATGTACTACATTTAGTGATGTACTTGTAGTTGATTGTAGTTGTGGTACATGTGTATACTGTATGTAGTACCTTTTGTACTTTCACTAATGTGCTTGTAGTGCGTGGTTTTTTTTACAGTTGTACTGTTTGTAGTAATGTAGTTATACTTTGTTGTAGTTGTAGTATTCCTTTTTAAAAGTACTTGTTGTTTTCATGTAGTTGTAGTACATGTAATAGTGTATTTGTAGTACTTTTAGTATTGTACTTGCAGTACTTCCTTGTAGTCGTAGTATTTGTATACTGTACTTGTGGTTTTGTGTAGTTGAAGTAAGTGTAGTATTTTATATGTAGTACTTTTGTTGTTTTTAATAGTGTACCTATAGTACTTGTAGTTTCTTGTATTGTAGTACTTGTAGTAGTGTATTTGTAGTATTTGTATTACTTGTAGTATTATATCATATTTGTTATTATTTGTTGTACTTGAAAATGTATCACTTGTAATGTTGTACTTTGCACATGTAATGTACATGTTGTGTACATGTTGTATACACGTTGTGTACTTGTTGTGTACATGTTGTGTCCATGACATGTTGTATACATGTTGTGTCCATCACATGTTGTGTAGATGTTGTGTACATGTTGTAAATATGTTGTATACGCATTGAGTCCATGTTGTGTACATGTTGTATGCATGTTGTGTACATGTTGTGTAAATGTTGTGTACATATATTGTACATGTTGTACACATGTTGTATACATGTTGTGTACATGTTGTGTAGATGTTGTGTACATGTTGTATACATGTTGACTCCATGTTGTGTAGATATTGTGTACATGTTTAATACATGTTGTGTAGACGTTGTGTACATGTTGTATACATATTGAGTCCATGTTGCGTATATGTTGTGTAGATGTTGTGTACATGTTGTATGCATGTTGAGTCCATGTTGTGTACATGTTGTATGCATGTTGTGTACATGTTGTGTAGAAGTTGTGTACATGTTGTAAACATGTACACAACTTGCATATTGAGTCCATGTTGCGTAGATGTTGTGTCCATGTTGTGTAGATGTTGTGTCCATGTTGTGTAGATGTTGTGTACATGTTGTATGCATTTTGAGTCCATGTTGTGTACATGTTGAGTCCATGTTGTTTACATGTTGTGTACATGTTTAGTACATGTTGAGTCCATGTTGTGTACATGTTGTATGCATGTTGTGTACATGTTGTGTAGAAGTTGTGTACATGTTGTAAACATGTTGTATACATATTGAGTCCATGTTGCGTATATGTTGTGTCCATGTTGTGTAGATGTTGTGTCCATGTTGTGTAGATGTTGTGTACATGCTGTATGCATTTTGAGTCCATGTTGTGTACATGTTGAGTCCATGTTGTTTACATGTTGTGTAGATGTTGTGTACATGTTGTATACAAGTTGAATCAAATTTGTGTACATAGTGAGTCCATGTTGTGTAGATGTGTACATGTTGTAAATATGTTGTATACATATTGAGTCCATGTTGTGTACATGTTGTATGCATGTTGTGTACATGTTGTGTAGAAGTTGTGTACATGTTGTAAACATGTATACATATTGAGTCCATGTTGCGTATATGTTGTGTCCATGTTGTGTAGATGTTGTGTACATGTTGTATGCATTTTGAGTCCATGTTGTGTACATGTTGAGTCCATGTTGTTTACATGTTGTGTAGATGTTGTGTACATGTTGTATACAAGTTGAATCAAATTTGTGTACATGGTGAGTCCATGTTGTGTAGATGTTGTGTACATGTTGTAAATATGTTGTATACATATTGAGTCCATGTTGTGTATATGTTGTATGCATGTTGTGTACATGTTGTGTACATATATTGTACATGTTGTACACATGTTGTGTACATGTTGTGTAGATGTTGTGTACATGTTGTAAACATGTTGTATACATATTGAGTCCATGTTGCGTAGACGTTGTGTCCATTTTGTATAGATGTTGTGTACATGTTGTATGCATGTTGAGTCCATGTTGTGTACATGTTGAGTCCATGTTGTTTACATGTTGTGTAGATGTTGTGTACATGTTGTATACATGTTGTATACAAGTTGAATTGAATTTGTGTACATGGTGAGTCCATGTTGTGTAGATGTTGTGTACATGTTGTATACATGTTGTATACAAGTTGAATCGAATTTGTGTACATGGTGAGTCCATGTTGTGTAGATGTTGTGTACATGTTGTAAATATGTTGTATACATATTGAGTCCATGTTGTGTACATTTTGTGTCCATGACATGTTGAGTCCATGTTGTGTAGATATTGTGTACATGCTGTGTACATGTTTAATACATGTTGTGTACATTTTGTGTACATGTGTACATGTTGTATACATGTTGAGTCCATGTTGTGTAGATATTGTGTACATGTTGTGTACATGTTGTATACATGTTAAGTCCATGTTGTGTACATGTTGAGTCCATGTTGTGTACATGTTGAGTCCATGTTGTTTACATGTTGTGTAGATGTTGTGTACATGTTGTATACATGTTGTATACAAGTTGAATCGAATTTGTGTACATGGTGAGTCCATGTTGTGTACATGTTGTGTCCATGACATGTTGAGTACATGTTGTGTAGATATTGTGTACATGCTGTGTACATGTTTAATACATGTTGTGTACATTTTGTGTACATGTGTACATGTTGTATACATGTTGAGTCCATGTTGTGTAGATATTGTGTATATGTTGTGTACATGTTGTATACATGTTAAGTCCATGTTGTGTACATGTTGAGTCCATGTTGTGTACATGTTGAGTCCATGTTGTTTACATGTTGTGTAGATGTTGTGTACATGTTGTATACATGTTGTATACAAGTTGAATCGAATTTGTGTACATGGTGAGTCCATGTTGTGTACATGTTGTGTACATGTTGTAAATATGTTGTATACATATTGAGTCCATGTTGTGTACATTTTGTGTCCATGACATGTTGAGTACATGTTGTGTAGATATTGTGTACATGCTGTGTACATGTTTAATACATGTTGTGTACATTTTGTGTACATGTGTACATGTTGTATACATGTTGAGTCCATGTTGTGTAGATATTGTGTACATGTTGTGTACATGTTGTATACATGTTAAGTCCATGTTGTGTACATGTTGTGTACATGTTGAGTCCATGTTGTGTACATGTTGTGTACATGTTGAGTCCATGGTGTGTAGATATTGTGTACATGTTGTGTACATGTTGTATACATGTTAAGTCCATGTTGTGTACATGTTGAGTCCATGTTGTGTACATGTTGAGTCCATGTTGTTTACATGTTGTGTAGATGTTGTGTACATGTTGTATACATGTTGTATACAAGTTGAATCGAATTTGTGTACATGTTGTGTACATGTTGTAAATATGTTGTATACATATTGAGTCCATGTTGTGTACATTTTGTGTCCATGACATGTTGAGTACATGTTGTGTAGATATTGTGTGCATGCTGTGTACATGTTTAATACATGTTGTGTACATTTTGTGTACATGTTGTATACATGTTGAGTCCATGTTGTGTAGATATTGTGTACATGTTGTGTACATGTTGTATACATGTTAAGTCCATGTTGTGTACATGGTGAGTCCATGTTGTGTAGATGTTGTGTACATGTTGAGTCCATGTTGTGTAGATGTTGTGTACATGTTGTATACATGTTGTATACAAGTTGAATCGAATTTGTGTACATGGTGAGTCCATGTTGTGTACATGTTGTGTACATGTTGTAAATATGTTGTATACATATTGAGTCCATGTTGTGTACATTTTGTGTCCATGACATGTTGAGTACATGTTGTGTAGATATTGTGTGCATGCTGTGTACATGTTTAATACATGTTGTGTACATTGTGTGTACATGTGTACATGTTGTATACATGTTGAGTCCATGTTGTGTAGATATTGTGTACATGTTGTGTACATGTTGTATACATGTTAAGTCCATGTTGTGTACATGTTGTGTACATGTTGAGTCCATGACATGTACATGTCGTGTACATGTTGTGTACATGTTAAGTCCATGTTGAGTCCATGTTGTATACATGTTGTGTCCATGTTGTGTACATGTTGTATACGTATTGAGTCCATGTTGTGTAGATGTCGTGTACATGTTGTGTAGATGTCGTGTACATGTTAAGTCCATGTTGTGTACATGTAGTATACATGTTGTGTACATGTTAAGTCCATGTTGTGTACATGTTGAGTCCATGTCGTGTACATGTTGTGTACATGTTAAGTCCATGTTGAGTCCATGTTGTATACATGTTGTGTCCATGTTGTGTACATGTTGTATACGTATTGAGTCCATGTTGTGTAGATGTTGTGTACATGTTAAGTCCATGTTGTGTCCATGTTGTGTAGATGTTGAGTACATTTTGTATACATGTTGTGTCCATGTTGTGTCCATGTTGTGTCCATGTTGTGTAGATGTTGAGTACATTTTGTATACATGTTGTGTACATGTTGTGTAGATGTTGAGTACATTTTGTATACATGTTGTGTCCATGTTGTGTACATGTTGTGTAGATGTTGTGTACCTACGACACGACGCAGTACTTTGATGGAAGGACATTTTAAAGAGGAAGAAAAAGTATATTTGTGTAGAGCTGCTGTTTATCACCAAGGTCACGTGACACAACCAACAAACAAACAAATAAATAAATAAATAAGGTGTATTGAAACACAAATGATCATTTGTAATTATTGTAAAAGGACTGCGCCAGCAAAGGTTTGAAAGCTGAATGAGAATTTAAAAAAAAAAATTCTTCACAGCGAAATCTTTTCAAGGTTTGTTTCATTTCAATCATTTCCAACTGCTGCTCGCCATCAAGCCTCCATGCTAATGAAAGCTGTAATTAAAAGCAGCGGCAGATAAAGAGCTTGCACGGCATGACACACACACACACACACACACACACACACACACACACACACACACACACACACACACACACACACACACACACACACACACACACACACACACACACACACACACACACACACACACACACACACACACACACACGCACGCACACACACAATTGCATCAATATGTTACATTGACAAACTGACAACACACATTTGCATCATGATGTACATTTTCCTTAAATGCATAGACAACAATACTTGTGGACCACACACACACACACACACACAC
This sequence comes from Entelurus aequoreus, assembly GCF_033978785.1. NCBI lineage: Eukaryota > Metazoa > Chordata > Actinopteri > Syngnathiformes > Syngnathidae > Entelurus > Entelurus aequoreus. Next base: position 4,551,652 of record NC_084758.1, read on the forward strand.
ACACACGCACACCCGCACGCCCACACACACACACACACACACACACACACACACACACACACACACACACACACACACACACACATGACAATTTTTACTATTTTCAAAATTGTCGTCTTCCTATATTTTTAATATTTATTTTTCCACTACAGCACCCCACGCAACCCCAAAAGGGACAAGCGGTAGCAAAATGTATGGATGGCACTCGTTAATGCAGCAGTAGACCGTTTTTGTAGACGCTCCCTGCAAACATGGGCTCATTTGTGGACGTTCCCTAAAAACAAAACCACTTGGGCACATTTTTATACGTTCCCTGCAAACATATCTGCTATGGGCCCATTTGTAGACACTCCCTAACCACTGTGGGCCTGTTTGTAGACGCTCCCTGCAGACCTAACCGCTACTGGTCCAGTTGTAGATGTTCCCTAAGCCCCCCCCCCCCCCCCCCCTTTGTAAAACGCCCCTGCAAACAACTGTTGTACATTTGTAGACATTCCCTAATTAACAAACAAACAAAAAAACACTAGGGCACATTTATTTGTAGACGTTCCCTAAATAGAAAACCATTATGGGTCCATTTCTAGACGCTCCCTGCAAACAACTGTTCTGGACCCATTTGTATACGTTCCCTAAAAACAAAAACACTTGGGCACATTTTTATACGTTCCCTGCAAACATATCTGCTATGGGCCCATTTGTAGACACTGCCTAACCACTGTGGGCCTGTTTGTAGACGCTCCCTGCAGACCTAACCGCTACTGGTCCAGTTGTAGACGTTCCCTAAGCCCCCCCCCCCCCCTTTGTAAAACGCCCCTGCAAACAACTGTTGTACATTTGTAGACATTCCTTAATTAACAAACAAACAAAAAAACACTTGGGCACATTTATTTGTAGACGTTCCCTAAATATAGAAAACCATTATGGGCACATTTCTAGACGCTCCCTGCAAACAACTGTTCTGGACCCATTTGTATACGTTCCCTAAAAACAAAAACACTTGGGCACATTTTTATACGTTCCCTGCAAACATATCTGCTATGGGCCCATTTGTAGACACTCCCTAACCACTGTGGGCCTGTTTGTAGACGCCCCCCCCCCCCCCTTTGTAAAACGCCCCTGCAAACAACTGTTGTACATTTGTAGACATTCCCTAAAAAAACAACAACAACAAAAAAACACTTGGGCACATTTATTTGTAGACGTTCCCTAAATAGAAAACCACAATGGGCCCATTTCTAGACGCTCCCTGCAAACAACTGTTCCGGACCCAATTGTATACGTTCCCTAAAAACAAAACCACTTGGGCACATTTGTAGACATTCCCTGCAAACATAACCACTAAGGGTCCATTTGTAGACATTCCCTAAAAAAAACAAAAAACACTTGGGCCCATTTGAAGACATTCCCTGCAAGCATATCTGCTATAGGCCCATTTGTAGACGTTCCCTAAATAGAAAACCACTATGGGAACATTTATAGGCGCTCCCTGGAAACAACTGTTATGGAGCCATTTGTTGACGTTCCCTAAAAACGAAAGCACTTGGGCACATTTGAAGACATTCCCTGCAAACATATCTGCTATAGGCCCATTTGTAGACGTTCCCTAAAAACTAAATACTTTGAGCCCTTTTGTTGACACTCCCTAACCACTGTAGGAACATTTATAGACGCTCCCTGCTAAGTTAACCACTGCTGGTCCAGTTGTAGACGTTCCCAAATAAAACAAAACCACTTGGGCACATTTGTAGACGCTCCCTGCAAACATAAACACTAAGGGTCCATTTGTAGACATTCCCTAAATAGAAAACCACTATGAGCCCTTTTGTAGACGCTCCCTGCAAACATAAGTGTAATGGGGACCATTTATAGACACTCCCTGCAAACAGCTGTTATGGACCCATTTGTAGACGTTTCCTAAAAACAAAACAACTTAGGCACATTTGTAGACACTCCCTGCAAACAATTGTCGTGGGTCCATTTGTATTTGTTCCCTAAAAACAAAAACAGTAAGAGCCCATTTGTAGACGCTCTCTGCAAACATAACCTCCGCTACTGGTCCACTTGTAGACATTCCCTAAAAACAAAAAAACACTCGGGCACATTTGTAGACGCTCCCTGCAAACACAAACACTATGGGTTCATTTGTAGATACTTCCTAACCACTATGGGCACATTTTTAGACACTCCCTGCAAACAATTTGTAGACGTTCCCTAAAAACAAAACCACTATAGGCTCATTTGTAGACGCTCCCTGCAGACATAACCGGGATGGGTTCATTTGTAGATGTTCACTAAAAAAAACTAAACCACTATAGGCCCATTTGTAGACTATCCCTGCAGGCATAACTGTTATGGGTTCATTTGTAGACGTTACCTAAAAAAGAAAACCAATATAGGCTCATTTGTAGACGCTCCCTTCAGACATAACCGGGATGGATTCATTTGTAGACGTTCCTTAAAAAAAGCTAAACCACTATAGGCCCATTTGTAGACGCTCTCTGCAGACATAACCATTATGGGTTCATTTGTAGACGTTCTCTAAAAAAGAAAACCAATATAGGCCCATTTGTAGATGCTCCCTGCAGACATAACAGCTATGGGTTCACTTGTAGACGTTCCCTAAAAACCATAAAAGCAAAGGGCCTATTGGAAGACATTCCCTGCAAACGTCTGCCCATTTGTGCACGCTCCCTAAAATAGACAGCTCTAGGCAGTGATATGTTATGAATATTTAGTTAAGACGCACATTTTAATTCACATTGAAGAGGAATTTAATGGACTGATGTTGCACCAAGTCTGCCTAGCAACAGCAGCGCACATTAAGCAGAACATTGGAAGTTGTTGATGTTGTGAACTTTTATGACTCACACATTTTGTTGTCTTTGGCTTTTATTACGATACTTCTGGACAAACTGTATTTTTCCCGTGTTTTTTTTAATGTATACAAAAACTGCACTGCTTGCACTTTAAGAATCTTCTCTGACTTAAATACAACTTAGATCAGACCCGTGTGCCGTAAATATTTCACGAGTAGCCGACACTCTGGGATTTTGGTGCCCCACACACACACACACACACACACACACACACACACACACACACACACACACACACACACACACACACACACACACACACACACACACACACACACACACCGCTCACACACACACACACACACACACACACACACACACACACACACACACACACACACACACACACACACACACACACACACACACACACACACACACACACACACACACACACATGAGCGTGTGTGCCATTAAAAGACACAAAGATCAAGTTCATGTCCAGGTAGCTGCAGGAGGTTAAAGGAGCATTTTTTGCATAACAAACATTGTTGCAAAAACAAACATTATTGCAAAAAACACACTGTTTAAAAATAAAAACGTTGTCGCAAAAAACAAACTTTGTTGGAAATAACAAATTTTGTCACAAAAACAAACATTGTCACAAAAAACTAAATTTGTTGGAAAAAAAATTTTTTGTTGCAAAAACAAACATTGCCACAAAAAAACAAACATTGTTGCAACAAACAAACATTGTTGCAAGAGCAAACATTGTCGCAAAAATCAGACATTGTCGCAAAAACAAACTTTGTTGCAAAAAACAAACGTTGCAAAAACAATTAAAAAAAACAACAAACAGACATTGTTGCAAAAAACAAACATTGTCGCAAAAAACAAACATTGTTGCAAAAAACACATTTTGTCGCAAAAAAAAACATTGTCACAAAAAACTAAATTTGTTGGAAAAAACTAATTTTGTTGCAAAAACAAACATTGTCAAGAAAACAAACATTGTCATAAAACACACACACATTGTCGCAAAAACAAACTTTGTTGCAAAAAACAAACATTGTTGCAAAAAACAAACATTGTCGCAAAAAACAAACATTGTCACAAAAAACTAAATTTGTTGGAAAAAACTAATTTTGTTGCAAAAATAAACATTGTCACGAAAACAAACATTGCCACAAAAAAAGAAACATTGTTGCAAAAAACAAACATTGTTGCAAAAAACAAATTTTGTTGCAAAAGCAAACATTGTCGCAAAAAACAAACATTGTCACAAAAAACTAAATTTGTTGGAAAAAACTAATTTTGTTGCAAAAACAAACATTGTCACGAAAACAAACATTGTTGCAAAAAACAAACATTGTCGCAAAAACAAACTTTGTTGCAAAAAACAAACCTTTTTGCAAAAACAATTAAAAAAACCCAACAACAAACATTGTTGCAAAAACAAAAACAAGCATTAATAATAATAATAATAATAATAATAATGGATTAGATTTATATAGCGCTTTTTCTAGACACTCAAAGCGCTTCACAGAGAAGTGAGAACCCATCATTCATTTTTACAACTCATTCATTCATCATTCATTCTCCGGTGTGAGCGGCATTGTTGCAAAAAAACAAACATTGTCGCAAAAACAAACTTTGTTGCAAAAAACAAACATTGTTGCAAAAACAATTTAAAAAACAAAACAAACATTGTTGCAAAAACAAAAACAAGCATTGTTGCAAAAAAACAAACATTGTCGCAAAAAATGAACATTGTTGCAAAAACAAAAACAAGCATTGTTGCAAAAAACAAACATTGTCGCAAAAAATGAACATTGTTGCAAAAAACAAATTTTGTCGCAAAAACAAACATTGTCGCAAAAAACAAACATTGTCACAAAAAACTAAATTTGTTGGAAAAAAATACTTTTGTGCCAAAACAAACATTGCCACAAAAAAGAAACAATGTTGCAACAAACAAACATTGTTGCAACAAACAAACATTGCCACAAAAAAAGAAACAATGTTGCAACAAACAAACATTGTTGCAACAAACAAACATTGTTGCAAAAAACAAACATTGACCAACGAAAAACAAACATTGTTGCAAAAAACAAACATTGTCACGAAAAACAAAATTTTTTGCAAAAAAACAAACATTTTTGCAAAAAAACAGTGTTACAAAAACAAACATTGTTGCAAAAACAAAAATTGTCACAGAAAACAGTTTTTTGGAAAGAAGAAATTTTGTCGCAAAAACAAACATTGTCGCAAAAACAATTAAAAAACCCAAAAAAAAACATTGTTGCAAAAAACAAACATTGTCGCAAAAAACAAACATTGTTGCAAAAAAACACATTTTGTCGCAAAAACAAACATTGTCGCAAAAAAACCATTGTAACAAAAAACAAACATTGTCGCAAAAACATACTTTGTTGCAAAAAACAAACATTGTTGCAAAAACAATGTTTTTAAAAAAAAAAAAACATTGTTGCAAAAAAACAAACATTGTCGCAAAAAACAAACTTGTCACAAAAACAAACATTGTTGCAAAAACATTAAAAAAAAACAAACAACAAACATTGTTGCAAAAAACAAGCATTGTTGCAAAAAACAAACATTGTCGCAAAAAAACGAACATTGTTGCAAAAAACAAACATTGCCACAAAAACAAACATTGTTGCAAAAAACAAACATTGTCGCAAAAACAAGCATTGTTGCAAAAAACAAACATTGTCACGAAAAACAATTTTTTTTGCAAAAAAACAAACATTTTTGCAAAAAAACAAACATTGTCGCAAAAACAAACAGTGTTACAAAAACAAACAGTGTTGCAAAAACAAAAATTGTCACAGAAAACAGTTTTTTGGAAAGAAGGAATTTTGTCGCAAAAAACAAACATTGTCGCAAAAACAAATAAAAAAACCCCAAAAAAAACATTGTTGCAAAAAACAAACATTGTCGCAAAAAACAAACATTGTTGCAAAAAACACATTTTGTCGCAAAAACAAACATTGTCGCAAAAAACCATTGTAACAAAAAAACAAACATTGTCGCAAAAACAAACTTTGTTGCAAAAAACAAACATTGTTGCAAAAACAAACATTGTCGCAAAAACAAACTTTGTTGCAAAAAACAAACATTGTTGCAAAAACAATGTTTTAAAAAAAAAAAAAAACATTGTTGCAAAACAAAATCAAGCATTGTTGCTAAAAAACAAACATTGTCGCAAAAAACAAACATGTCACAAAAACAAACATTGTTGCAAAAACATTTAAAAAAAAAAAACAACAAACATTGTTGCAAAAAACAAGCATTGTTGCAAAAAACAAACATTGTCGCAAAAAAACGAACATTGTTGCAAAAAAAAAACATTGTTGCAAAAAACAAACATTGTCGCAAAAACAAGCATTGTTGCAAAAAACAAACATTGTCGCAAAAAAAACGAACATTGTTGCAAAAAAAAACATTGTCACAAAAACAAACATTGTTGCAAAAAACAAACATTGTCGCAAAAACAAACATTGTTGCAAAAAACACATTTTGTCGCAAAAACAAACATTGTCGCAAAAAAAAACATTGTAACAAAAAACAAACATTGTCGCAAAAACAAACTTTGTTGCAAAAAACAAACATTGTTGCAAAAACAAACATTGTTGCAAAAACAAACATTGCCACAAAAAACAAACATTGTCGCAAAAACAAACTTTGTTGCAAAAACAAACATTGTTGCAAAAACAAACATTGTTGCAAAAACAAACATTGTTGCAAAAACAAACATTGTCGCAAAAACAAACTTTGTTGCAAAAAACAAACATTGTTGCAAAAACAAACATTGTTGCAAAAACAAACATTGCCACAAAAAACAAACATTGTCGCAAAAACAAACTTTGTTGCAAAAAACAAACATTGTGCAAAAACAATTTTTAAAAAAAACAAACAAAAATTGTTGCAAAAAACAAATACTGTCGCAAAAACAAACGTCACAAAAAACGAACTTTGTTGGAAAAAACAAATTCCGTCGCAAAAACAAACATTGTTGCAAAAAACGAATTTTGTCGCAAAAATTAACTTTTTTGCAAAAAAAAAATGTTGTTGCACAAACAAACATTGTCACAAAAAATAAACATTGTCGAAAAAAAAGAAATTACGTCGCAAAAACAAACATTGTTGCAGAAAACAAATTTTGCCGCAAAAACAAACTTGGTTGCAAAAATTTAGTTTTGTTGCAAAAACAAACATCGACGCAAAATACAATCATTGTCACAAAAAACAAACATTGTTGCAAAACACGAATTTTGTCCCAAAACCAAACATTGTTGCAAAAACAAACATTGTTGCAAAAACAAACATTGTTGCAAAAACGAACATTGTCGCAAATACAAACATTGTTGCAAAAATGAACATTGTTGCAAAAACAAACATTGTCACAAAAAACGAACATTGTTGCAAAAACAAACATTGTCACAAAAAACAAACATTGTTGCAAAAACAAACATTGTCACAAAAAACAAACATTGTTGCAAAAACAAACATTGTCACAAAAAACAAACATTGTCGCAAAAACAAACTTTTTCGCAAAAACAAACTTTGTCGCAAAAAACAAACATTGTTGCAAAAACAAACATTGTCACAAAAAAACAAACATTGTTGCAAAAACAAACATTGTCACAAAAAACAAACATTGTTGCAAAAACAAACATTGTCACAAAAAACAAACATTGTTGCAAAAACAAACATTGTCACAAAAAACAAACATTGTCGCAAAAACAAACTTTGTTGCAAAAACAAACATTGTTGCAAAAACAAACATTGTCACAAAAAACAAACATTGTCGCAAAAACAAACTTTGTTGCAAAAAACAAACATTGTTGCAAAAACAAACATTGTTGCAAAAAACAAACATTGTTGCAAAAACAAACTTTGTTGCAAAAAACAAACATTGTTGCAAAAACAAACATTGTCGCAAAAACAAACATTGTCACAAAAAACAAACATTGTCGCAAAAACAAACATTGTCACAAAAAACAAACATTGTCGCAAAAACAAACATTGTCACAAAAAACAAACATTGTCGCAAAAACAAACTTTGTTGCAAAAAACAAACATTGTGGAAAAACAATTTTTAAAAAAAATAAACAAACATTGTTGCAAAAAATTTGTTTTGTTGCAAAAACAAACATTGTCACAAAAAACAAACATTGTTGCAAAAACAAACATTGTTGCAAAAAACAAACATTGTCCCAAAAACAAACGTCACGAAAAACGAACTTTGTTGGAAAAAACAAATTCCGTCGCAAAAACAAACATTGTTGCAAAAACAAACATTGTCACAAAAAACAAACATTGTTGCAAAAACAAACATTGTCACAAAAAACAAACATTGTTGCAAAAACAAATATTGTCACAAAAAACAAACATTGTTGCAAAAACAAACATTGTCACAAAAAACAAACATTGTTGCAAAAACAAACATTGTCACAAAAAACAAACATTGTTGCAAAAACAAACATTGTCACAAAAAACAAACATTGTCGCAAAAACAAACTTTGTTGCAAAAAACAAACATTGTGCAAAAACAATTTTTTAAAAAACAAACAAACATTGTTGCAAAAAACAAACATTGTCACAAAAACAAACGTCACAAAAAACGAACTTTGTTGGAAAAAACAAATTCCGTCGCAAAAACAAACATTGTTGCAAAAACGAATTTTGTCGCAAAAATTAACTTTTTCGCAAAAAACAAATGTTGCACAAACAAACATTGTCACAAAAAATAAACATTGTCGAAAAAAAAGAAATTACGTCGCAAAAACAAACATTGTTGCAGAAAACAAATTTTGGCGCAAAAACAAACTTGGTTGCAAAAAATTAGTTTTGTTGCAAAAACAAACATTGACGCAAAATACAATCATTGTCACAAAACCAAACATTGTTGCAAAAACAAACATTATCACAAAAAACAAACATTGTTGCAAAAAACAAACATTGTCACAAAAAACAAACATTGTTGCAAAAAACAAACATTGTTGCAAAAACAAGCATTGTCACAAAAAAACAAACATTGTTGCAAAAACAAACATTGTCACAAAAAACAAACATTGTTGCAAAAACAAACATTGTCACAAAAAACAAACATTGTTGCAAAAAACAAACATTGTCACAAAAAACAAACATTGTTGCAAAAAACAAACATTGTTGCAAAAACAAGCATTGTCACAAAAAACAAACATTGTTGCAAAAACAAGCATTGTTGCAAAAACAAACATTGTCACAAAAAACAAACATTGTTGCAAAAACAAGCATTGTCACAAAAAACAAACATTGTTGCAAAAACAAACATTGTCACAAAAAACAAACATTGTTGCAAAAACAAACATTGTCACAAAAAACAAACATTGTTGCAAAAAACAAACATTGTCACAAAAAACAAACATTGTTGCAAAAAACAAACATTGTTGCAAAAACAAGCATTGTCACAAAAAACAAACATTGTTGCAAAAACAAGCATTGTCACAAAAAACAAACATTGTTGCAAAAACAAACATTGTCACAAAAAACAAACATTGTTGCAAAAACAAGCATTGTCACAAAAAACAAACATTGTTGCAAAAACAAACATTGTCACAAAAAACAAACATTGTTGCAAAAAACAAACATTGTTGCAAAAACACTGCAATGAGGTGGCGACTTGTCCAGGGTGTACCCCGCCTTCCGTCCGATTGTAGCTGAGATAGGCTCCAGCACCCCCCGCGACCCCGAAGGGAATAAGCGGCAGAAAATGGATGGATGGATGTTGCAAAAACAAACAAAGAGTGTCAGTAATTAGCATGAGTTAGTGGGTCACAGAAGTGCAAAAGGGGAAAAAGGAGTAGAAGAAGAAGAGGAGTAAAAAAAGAAGAGAAGTGCTGTGTGAAAGACGTCCGTCACGAGGAGTTGAGAAGCTGAGCTGGGCCACTTAGGTGCAATTAGTTTGCATATATGAAGTGCAGTTAAATCTGCTGAACTATTCATCATGTCTGCTGGAGGTGCAGGAAGGAGACACCTCCAGGGGGCGCCATCATCATGTTGGAGGTGCAGGAAGGAGCCACCTCCAGGGGGCGCCATCATCATGTCTGCTGGAGGTGCAGGAAGGAGACACCTCCAGGGGGCGCCATCATCATGTTGGAGGTGCAGGAAGGAGACACCTCCAGGGGGCGCCATCATCATGTCTGCTGGAGGTGCAGGAAGGAGACACCTCCAGGGGGCGCCATCATCATGTCTGCTGGAGGTGCAGGAAGGGGACACCCCCAGGGGGCGCCATCATCATGTCTGCTGGAGGTGCAGGAAGGAGCCACCTCCACGGGGCGCCATCATCATGTTGGAGGCACAGGAAGGAGCCACTTCCAGGGGGCGCAGGAAGGAGCCACCTCCAGGGGGCGCCATCATCATGTTGGAGGTGCAGGAAGGAGCCACCTCCAGGGGGCGCCATTATCATGTTGGAGGCACAGGAAGGAGCCACCTCCAGGGGGCGCAGGAAGGAGCCACCTCCAGGGGGCGCCATCATCATGTTGGAGGTGCAGGAAAGAGCCACCTCCAGGGGGTGCCATCATCATGTTGGAGGCACAGGAAGGAGCCACCTCCAGGGGGCGCAGGAAGGAGCCACCTCCAGAGGGCGCAGGAAGGAGCCACCTCCAGAGGGCGCCATCATCATGTTGGAGGTGCAGGAAGGAGCCACCTCCAGGGGGCGCCATTATCATGTTGGAGGCACAGGAAGGAGCCACCTCCAGGGGGCGCAGGAAGGAGCCACCTCCAGGGGGCGCCATCATCATGTTGGAGGTGCAGGAAGGAGCCACCTCCAGGGGGCGCCATTATCATGTTGGAGGCACAGGAAGGAGCCACCTCCAGGGGGCACAGGAAGGAGCCACCTCCAGGGGGCGCCATCATCATGTTGGAGGTGCAGGAAAGAGCCACCTCCAGGGGGTGCCATCATCATGTTGGAGGCACAGGAAGGAGCCACCTCCAGGGGGCGCAGGAAGGAGCCACCTCCAGAGGGCGCAGGAAGGAGCCACCTCCAGAGGGCGCCATCATCATGTTGGAGGTGCAGGAAGGAGCCACCTCCAGGGGGCGCCATTATCATGTTGGAGGCACAGGAAGGAGCCACTTCCAGGGGGCGCCATCATCATGTTGGAGGCACAGGAAGGAGCCACCTCCAGGGGGCGCAGGAAGGAGCCACCTCCAGGGGGTGCAGGAAGGAGCCACCTCCAGGGGGCGCCATCATCATGTTGGAGGCACAGGAAGGAGCCACTTCCAGGGGGCGCCATCATCATGTTGGAGGCACAGGAAGGAGCCACCTCCAGGGGGCGCAGGAAGGAGCCACCTCCAGGGGGCGCCATCATCATGTTGGAGGCACAGGAAGGAGCCACCTCCAGGGGGCGCAGGAAGGAGCCACCTCCAGGGGGCGCCATCATCATGTTGGAGGCACAGGAAGGAGCCACCTCCAGGGGGCGCCATCATCATGTTGGAGGCACAGGAAGGAGCCACCTCCAGGGGGCGCAGGAAGGAGCCACCTCCAGGGGGCGCCATTATCATGTTGGAGGCACAGGAAGGAGCCACCTCCAGGGGGCGCCATCATCATGTTGGAGGTGCAGGAAGGAGCCACCTCCAGGGGGCGCCATTATCATGTTGGAGGCACAGGAAGGAGCCACCTCCAGGGGGCGCAGGAAGGAGCCACCTCCAGGGGGCGCCATCATCATGTTGGAGGTGCAGGAAAGAGCCACCTCCAGGGGGTGCCATCATCATGTTGGAGGCACAGGAAGGAGCCACCTCCAGGGGGCGCAGGAAGGAGCCACCTCCAGAGGGCGCAGGAAGGAGCCACCTCCAGGGGGCGCCATCATCATGTTGGAGGTGCAGGAAGGAGCCACCTCCAGGGGGCGCCATTATCATGTTGGAGGCACAGGAAGGAGCCACTTCCAGGGGGCGCCATCATCATGTTGGAGGCACAGGAAGGAGCCACCTCCAGGGGGCGCAGGAAGGAGCCACCTCCAGGGGGTGCAGGAAGGAGCCACCTCCAGGGGGCGCCATCATCATGTTGGAGGCACAGGAAGGAGCCACTTCCAGGGGGCGCCATCATCATGTTGGAGGCACAGGAAGGAGCCACCTCCAGGGGGCGCAGGAAGGAGCCACCTCCAGGGGGCGCAGGAAGGAGCCACCTCCAGGGGGCGCCATCATCATGTTGGAGGCACAGGAAGGAGCCACTTCCAGGGGGCGCCATCATCATGTTGGAGGCACAGGAAGGAGCCACCTCCAGGGGGCGCAGGAAGGAGCCACCTCCAGGGGGCGCCATCATCATGTTGGAGGCACAGGAAGGAGCCACCTCCAGGGGGCGCCATCATCATGTTGGAGGCACAGGAAGGAGCCACCTCCAGGGGGCGCAGGAAGGAGCCACCTCCAGGGGGCGCCATCATCATGTTGGAGGTGCAGGAAAGAGCCACCTCCAGGGGGTGCCATCATCATGTTGGAGGCACAGGAAGGAGCCACCTCCAGGGGGCGCAGGAAGGAGCCACCTCCAGAGGGCGCAGGAAGGAGCCACCTCCAGGGGGCGCAGGAAGGAGCCACCTCCAGGGGGCGCCATCATCATGTTGGAGGTGCAGGAAGGAGCCACCTCCAGGGGGTGCCATCATCATGTTGGAGGCACAGGAAGGAGCCACCTCCAGAGGGCGCAGGAAGGAGCCACCTCCAGGGGGCGCCATCATCCCACACTGAGGTAGGACAGGATGAGGCAGGTGTGATGAGCGGCAGGTCACTGCGCTCTGATCGCCGGTCATCTCTGATCTGTGATCAGATGACCCTCTGACCACAACATGATCAGACCGCAGGACCAGACGGGGGGGGGGGGGGGGGGGTCAGGAAGACATGGCTCTCTGCTCCTTCTTGCTCCAAAACCTCCTCTGCTCTTTTGAAGGCACATGATTTAACGTGTGCTGAATGGACACAAGTATTGGGACACCACTTCTGTCCAATCACAGGCCAGACTAGTTGTGAAGGACGCCAGTGGTGCGAGAGTAAACCTCTCCCTGGCTCCTTAGGGGCCACTGTCACGGCGGGCCCCCAGGAGACAAGACTGAAGTTAAAGGTGCACAAAATAATATTTCATATTGCAAAAAAGGAGCAAGCAAAGGAGCAAAGAGTCCTGGTCCAAAGTGTACGTACACGTGTGAAGAACATGATGTCATGGCTGTCTTCACGTGTAAAGAACATGATGTCATGGCTGTCTTCACTTGTAAAGAACATGATGTCATGGCTGTCTTCACGTGTAAAGAACATGATGTCATGGCTGTCTTCACGTGTAAAGAACATGATGTCATGGCTGTCTTCACGTGTAAAGAACATGATGTCATGGCTGTCTTCACGTGTAAAGAACATGATGTCATGGCTGTCTTCACGTGTAAAGAACATGATGTCATGGCTGTCTTCACGTGTAAAGAACATGATGTCATGGCTGTCTTCACGTGTAAAGAACATGATGTCATGGCTGTCTTCACGTGTAAAGAACATGATGTCATGGCTGTCTTCACGTGTAAAGAACATGATGTCATGGCTGTCTTCACGTGTAAAGAACATGATGTCATGGCTGTCTTCACGTGTAAAGAACATGATGTCATGGCTGTCTTCACTTGCCAATCATTTCTACAACTAAACACAGCGGCCATGGATGAAGTGCTGGCTGTCCAAAGTCGGGACCCGGGGTGGACCACTCGTCTGTGCATTGGTTGGGGACATCTCTGCGCTGCTGACCCGTCTCCGCTCGGGATGGTCTCCTGCTGGCCCCACTATGGACTGGACTCTCACTATTATGTTAGATCCACTATGGACTGGACTCTCACTATTATGTTAGATCCACTATGGACTGGACTCTCACTATTATGTTAGATCCACTATGGACTGGACTCTCACTATTATGTTAGATCCACTATGGACTGGACTCTCACACTATTATGTTAGATCCACTATGGACTGGACTCTCACTATTATGTTAGATCCACTATGGACTGGACTCTCACTATTATGTTAGATCCACTATGGACTGGACTCTCACTATTATGTTAGATCCACTATGGACTGGACTCTCACACTATTATGTTAGATCCACTATGGACTGGACTCTCACTATTATGTTAGATCCACTATGGACTGGACTCTCACTATTATGTTAGATCCACTATGGACTGGACTCTCACACTATTATGTTAGATCCAATATGGACTGGACTCTCACACTATTATGTTAGATCCACTATGGACTGGACTCTCACACTATTATGTTAGATCTACTATGGACTGGACTCTCACACTATTATGTTAGATCCACTATGGACTGGACTCTCACACTATTATGTTAGATCCACTATGGACTGGACTCTCACACTATTATGTTAGATCCACTATGGACTGGACTCTCACACTATTATGTTAGATCCACTATGGACTGGACTCTCACTATTATGTTAGATCCACTATGGACTGGACTCTCACACTATTATGTTAGATCCACTATGGACTGGACTCTCACACTATTATGTTAGATCCACTATGGACTGGACTCTCACACTATTATGTTAGATCCACTATGGACTGGACTCTCACACTATTATGTTAGATCCACTATGGACTGGACTCTCACACTATTATGTTAGATCCACTATGGACTGGACTCTCACACTATTATGTTAGATCCACTATGGACTGGACTCTCACACTATTATGTTAGATCCACTATGGACTGGACTCTCACACTATTATGTTAGATCCACTATGGACTGGACTCTCACACTATTATGTTAGATCCACTATGGACTGGACTCTCACACTATTATGTTAGATCCACTATGGACTGGACTCTCACACTATTATGTTAGATCCACTATGGACTGGACTCTCACTATTATGTTAGATCCACTATGGACTGGACTCTCACACTATTATGTTAGATCCACTATGGACTGGACTCTCACACTATTATGTTAGATCCACTATGGACTGGACTCTCACACTATTATGTTAGATCCACTATGGACTGGACTCTCACACTATTATGTTAGATCCACTATGGACTGGACTCTCACTATTATGTTAGATCCACTATGGACTGGACTCTCACTATTATGTTAGATCCACTATGGACTGGATTATCACAATTATGTTAGATCCACTATGGACTGGACTCTCACTATTATGTTAGATCCACTATGGACTGGACTCTCACTATTATGTTAGATCCACTATGGACTGGATTATCACTATTATGTTAGATCCACTATGGACTGGATTATCACTATTACTGTGCACCAAAGCAAGGTCCATAAAGACATGGATGACAGAGTCTGGTGTGGATGTAATTGAGTGGCTTATATATACGTAAATATATATATATATATTATTTTATTTTTGCAATTTTTTGGTAGGGGTAAATATGTATTTAATAACGGGGTCCTCATCCAATCACGGGGCCCCTACACAAAGCACTGTTGCTAGCAGACCTAGCAGGCCTAAGGTCTCTGAGCTTTCACACATCAGGTCTGAGACAATTCTCCAGGTGACCTCATGTTTGCGCTTCAAGGCTGGGATGAGGTCGCCGACCTCGCCGTGTCAGGTGGGCTCAGACGAGGGCGAGGTCGCCGCCCCCCAGATGGCACACCCGCCTCCTTTAGGAGCACTTGTCAAAATGTAGTCTCGCGCCTCCTTTTCTGGGCTCTCTATCGCAGAGAGACACATTTCTGTTGTCTTTGTTGTTGTTTCACGCTTGGCTGGACTTGAATACCTCAGGTGTTGATTAACGACTTTGTTCTGATGACAGCCCGAGAAAGCAACTTGTCTAGAATGATGAAGAGTTGCAACTGAACTGAAATACTGCCAACATTGGAAGTACTGAAAATTGTCAAGCAAAAGCAAAACAAGGAAGTCCCGAAGGAGCCCCGAAGCTAGGTGTTGGAAGAGCTAGCATCAGTTTAGGATCGCAGAAGTAGTACATGTTAGACACATGCTAGCAGCTAGCATGCTAGCAGCTAGCATGCTAGCGCGGCCAACTGAACATTTCAAAGTCAATCCGCCGTGAACGGCATTTTTAACAAAGAACAATGAATAAAATGCTAACAGTTAGCATACTGGCAATTAGCAGGAAACAACTAGTACAAAAAGTACAAAATAAAAACTGCAGTATGTTAACAACATTCCATATACATCTGTATAATTTAATACAACTATAATGAATAAAATGCTAACAGCTAGCAAGATAACCCGAAACACCGGAAATGCCAAGGACAATCTCTAATTGTTACGTAATGCTATATACATGTATGCAATTTAATAAAAAGATTACAAAAAAAAGCTAACAATTATCATGTTAAAAACTAGCGAGATAGCACAAACAACTGAAAGTGCCAAGGACAATCTGTAGTAAATTCATATCGTACCATATATATATGTATGCCATTTAATAAAAGTATAATGAATGTAATGCTCACAGTTAGCAAGCTGGTAGCTAACAAGATAGCGTAAACATGTGAAAGTGCAAGAAAAAGCAGTAGCATGTATGCAATTTGATTAAACGATAATAGACAAAATGCTAACAGCTAGCATGCTAGAATCTAGCAAGATAGCATTGTGTACCAAAAGTGCAACACGAAACACAGGAAGTGCCAAGGACAATCTGTAGTAATGTGACATCATGGCATAAACATGTATACATAGTAATAAAAGGATAATGAACAAAATGCTATTAAGCAGTATGCTAGCGACTAGCAAGATAGCACAAACAACTGAACGTGCCAAGGACAATCTGTAGTAAATTCATGTCATACCATGTATATGTATGCAGTTTAATAAAATAAAAAAAACATTGTTGCAAAAAACACACTGTTGAAAATAAAAACATTGTCGCAAAAAACAAACTTTGTTGGAAATAACAAATTTGGTCGCAAAAACAAACATTGTCGCAAAAAAAACCCATTGTCACAAAAAACTAAATTTGTTGGAAAAATACGAATTTTGTCGCAAAAACAATTGCCAGAAAAAAACAGTTTGTTGGAAAAAAGGAATTTTGTCACAAAGACAGTGTTGCAAAAACAAACATTGTCACAAAAACAAACGTTGTCACAAAAAACTAATTTCGTCGCAAAAACAAACGTTGTTGCAAAAACAAATTTTGTCGCAAAAATTTACTTTGTTGCAAAAAAACAAATTTTGTCGGAAAAAACAAACTTTGTTGCAAAAAACAAATTTTGTCGCAGAAACAAACATTGTTGCAAAAACAAACATTATCGCAAAAAACACATTTTGTTGCAAAAACGAACATTGTTGCAAAAAACAAACATTGTCGCAAAAAACAAATTTTGTTGCAAAAACAAACTTGGTTGCAAAAAAACAAATTTTGTTGCAAAAACAAACTTGGTTGCAAAATATTTGTTTTGTCGCAAAAACAAACATTGACACAAAATACAAACATTGTCGCAAAACACGAATTTTGTCCCAAAACCAAACATTTTTGCAAAAAATGAATTTTGTCGCAAAAACAAACATAGTCACAAAAACAAAAATTGTTGCAAAAAACGAATTTTGTTGCAAAAACAAACATTGTCACAAAAAGTAACATTGTTGCAAAAAATAATTTTGTCGCAAAAACAAACATTGACACAAAATACAAACATTGTCGCAAAACACGAATTTTGTCCCAAAACCAAACATTTTTGCAAAAAACGAATTTTGTCGCAAAAACAAACATAGTCACAAAAACAAACATTGTTGCAAAAAACGAATTTTGTTGCAAAAACAAACATTGTCACAAAAACTAACATTGTTGCAAAAAATAATTTTGTCGCAGAAACAAACATTGTCGCAGAATACAAACACTGTCGCAAAAAAACAAAATTTGTCGCAAAAATTAACTTTGTTGCAAAAACAAATTTTGTCGCAAAAATGAACTTTATTGCAAAAAACAATTTTTTTCGCAAAAACAAACATTGTCGCAAATAACAAATTTCGTTGCAAAAACAAACATTGTCACAAAAACAAACAATGTCACAAAAACAAACATTGTCACAAAAACAAACATTGTCACAAAAACAAACATTGTTGCAAAAAACTAATTTTGTCGCAAAAACAAACATTGTCACAAAAACAAACATTGTTGCAAAAACATTGTTGCAAAAAACGCATTTTGTTGCAAAAACAAACATTGTTGCAAAAAACGAATTTTGTCGCAAAAACAAACATCGTCGCAGATTACAAACATTGTCACAAAAAACAAACATTGTTGCAAAAAACAAACATTGTTGCAAAAAACAAACTTTGTCACAAAAACAAACATTGTCACAAAAACAAACAATGTCACAAAAACAAACATTGTTGCAAAAAACGAATTTTGTCGCAAAAACAAACATCGTCGCAGATTACAAACATTGTCACAAAAAACAAACATTGTTGCAAAAAACAAACTTTGTCACAAAAACAAACATTGTCACAAAAACAAACAATGTCACAAAAACAAACATTGTTGCAAAAAACGAATTTTGTCGCAAAAACAAACATCGTCGCAGATTACAAACATTGTCACAAAAAACAAACATTGTTGCAAAAAACAAACATTGTCACAAAAACAAACATTGTTGCAAAAAACTAATTTTGTCGCAAAAACAAACATTGTCACAAAAACAAACATTGTTGCAAAAAACGCATTTTGTTGCAAAAACAAACATTGTTGCAAAAAACGAATTTTGTCGCAAAAACAATCATCGTCGCAGATTACAAACATTGTCATAAAAAACAAACACTGTTGCAAAAAACAAACTTTGTCACAAAAACAAACATTTTCACAAAAAACAAACGTTATCGCAAAAAACAAACATTGTCGCTTAAACAAACATTGTCGCAAAAAACAGTCGCAAAAAAAAAAAAATTGTTGCAAAAACAAACATTGTCACAAAAACAAACATTGTTGTAAAAAACTAATTTTGTTTGACAAAAATGCCAACAGCTAGCATGCTAGAATCTAGTGAGATAGCATTGTGTGCCAAAAGTGTAAAAGCAGTTCTAGTCAAGATAACCCGAAACACAGAAAGTGCCAAGGACAATCTGTAGTAAATGCATATCATACCATATATATATGTATGCCATTAAATACAAGTATAATGATTGTAATGCTAACAGTTAGCATGCAGGTAGCTAACAGGGTAGCACAAACATCTGGAAGTTGCCAAAAAAATGTGTATTGATGTTACATCATGTCATCATTTACATGTGTGCAATTTATTGAAAGGATAAGAAACGACATGCTAACAGTTAGCACGCTGGTAGCTAACAAGATAGCATTAAAAGCAAAAAAGTGCTAAAGCAATTCTAGAGTCATTTCTTCCTCATGCAATTTTAATTCATGCAATGTAATATGATGGTGGCTAAATTGCTAACTGATAGCATGCTAGTGGCTAAATTGCTAACCATTAGCATGCTAGTGGCTAAAATGCTAACCGATAACATTCTAGTGGCTAAATTGCTAACCGTTTGCATGCTAGTGGCTAAATTGCTAACCGTTAGCATGTTAGTGGCTAAATTGCTAACTGTTAGCATGCTAGTGGCTTACTTGCTAAACGTTAGCATGCTAGTGACCTAGTGAAATAGTGCCGAGTTGTGTAAATGATAGCTGATAATGAAGCAGGA
The DNA here is from genome assembly GCF_033978785.1 of Entelurus aequoreus. Lineage (NCBI taxonomy): Eukaryota > Metazoa > Chordata > Actinopteri > Syngnathiformes > Syngnathidae > Entelurus > Entelurus aequoreus. Next base: position 4,571,153 of record NC_084758.1, read on the forward strand.
ACCAATCAGGATCCATCAGTACTTCCCCGCCACTGACTCTGGATCAGCTGCGTCGTCACACCGCTGACCACATTAGCGACGCGGCGTTAGCCTCCTGCGCTTCAGCGGGAAGCTAATTCCAGCGGCCTGGCGTAGCGGCGGGGAACAAGCCAAGGCAAAGCGCACGGCGAGCGGCGCCGTCCGCAGAGGCGCTAATGTGGCGCCATCCATAATCATGGCGTTTGGCCGCTGTGCGACTAATTTGCCTCCGCCATGCTGCCCAACAAACACGTTGCTCACGCCCTCGGGTGGTCACAGCAAAGCATGCTGGGACATCTTCATTAACTTGTGTGCTGCACAAAATATTAATGCAATGTGTACACTCAATCTCAAACACTTCAACCCTGCAACTTATATACATATATATATACACATATACGTATATGTGTATATATATATATATATATATATATATATATATATATATATATATATATATATATATATATATATATATATATATATATATATATATATATATATATATATACATATAAATATATATATACATATAAATATATATATATATATATATATACATATAAATATATACATATACACACACATATACTGTGTATATATATATATATATATATATATATATATATATAAATATATATATATATATATATATATACACAGTATATGTGTGTGTGTATATATATATATATATATATATATATATATATATATATATATACACAGTATATGTGTGTGTATATGTATATATGTG